>NW_013665844.1:608692-610273 GCF_000517525.1 Limulus polyphemus | reverse complement strand
CTAACAAAGAAGCTTCTCAAAAATTCGAGGAGTTCCCTGATAATTCGAGAAACTGAGTCACGCATGCGCTAGCAGCGTCACGTGACTTCCGCTGTCGTAACACTTACATAATATCAGCGTTATTTTAGCTTTTTCAATTTGAGTAGATTGTGTAGCTTCTAAATATAAAATCCCATTTGAAAGTTTCATGATTGCAAGTTCAGAAGGCACCAAAAATGTAGAAACTTTGCAGGGGGGAGGGTGAATACTTTTGCAAGGCACTGTAGCTCTTCATTTCTAGCTGCTGATGATCTGTAGAAAATAAAATCCAAATGACTTTTGCATTGCTTTAATACGGGCATTCGTGCCATCCCTATATAGAGAGTGATAGCACACTCTCCGATTAGCAGATGTAACTGACAGATTACATAGTAAACATTAGAACATCAAATGTCTCTGAGAGAATTATAGCTACACTCTAAGTTGAATCAACAAAATTAACATCTGCCGTATCTCCATTGGTACTAGATAGTTCTAGAGCTATATACATGTGTGATTTCACTATTTCACCGTATTTTACATTCTGGGTTGTCTTAACGTAACTCTAAAACATGACATGTGATAATGGTGAAACTAAAATCTGTCTCCCAATTTCTTTTAAAACACAGTCCACCACTTTGTAAAAAAATACTTCCGCTTGACCTATGTTGTGCAGCAAGGGTTGGCTTATCATCATATTATAACTAGCAATATGTTTTTTCATCTGACACAAGTCTTTAATAATGCTGGAATAATCGATAATTTTATTTTAGTATTTGTCATACCATTTCATCTACACTGATGAAGGCGGGTTTGCCGTATGCCATTGGCTACACTACTGTCAGAATCAATTATCACAGATGATATCTACATTTATTTGCTTGTTAGGTTTATTTGTAAAAGTACATCATATCAAACTATTAAAAAATTTTAAAAATGAACGATGCTACCTCATTTGCCAATGATTCAACTTCAAAAGATGCTGCACAATTTGTTGTAGTTTTTTCGATTTTATTGACGAGCATATCTTTTGTTTTGTATCTTATTACTTTTATACTTTCAATTTTACAATCCTGTCTAGTGTCGGAATAAGGTTTGAGAAGATTTGATAAAATACTTCAAATTAGCTCATCTGTTAGTTGATGTCGCAAAAATAACATACGTTCTTTGAAGAAAACCGAAATAAGTTTGACCAGTTGCAAGAATATGCAACATTACACAATAAAAAAATAATAATAAATTTAAGGATGGCTGTCAAAAGATAAGAAAAATGTCATTTTGTTTTATTGATACATTTCACAAATTTATGTTTGAAGTTAAGCACAAAGCGACACAATGGGCTATCTGTGCTCTGCCTACCACGGGTATCGAAACCCAGTTTCTAGCGTTGTAAGTCTGAAGAGATACCGCTGTGCTACTGGGGGGCACACATATTTATGTTGGTTTCTCATATTTGTACGCTTTCATATCCCTCATTTCGCCAATCTTCAAACAGTATTTTGTGGTTTGTAATCTCTTCAAGTTCGTCCTGTGAGAGACCAGAGCTTGTAGTCTTCTCTATAT
>NW_013665844.1:602947-608584 GCF_000517525.1 Limulus polyphemus | reverse complement strand
CGGGAGACTACTAGATTGGGGGTAGGCTGGTATATATAAGATGGCCACAACGTGACGGGACAATGTGTAGGTAGTGAGTAATTGAACTGCAGTCAGAGAGTATTGTTGAAGTTGAGCACGTCATTGTTATAGCGCGACTGTTGAAATTAAGTGTATCGTAAAGTTGTATTCGGAAAGAATAAACCAATTTTATTTAAGAAAGGACTTGTGTCGCTAAAGTTTCGTCGGAACGAATTTACGGAAAATTAAGTAACGACTGGAGGCGTAACAATTCACATTTTTTTAAAAACTGATAATATCTGCTCTTGATAACTTACTTCAAGAGTATAATCCATCATTATAGAGTAGAATTTAATCTTTAGACAATTTCATAAATATGTCTTTTGAGAGTATCTGTATTAGCTTATTCTGGACTAAAGGCTCAAATACTGACGACTTTCTTAGCTGTTTGTAAACGTAGGAACTTGTTCATTCGACACGGGATCAAACTTTGCCCTCAATTCCACTTGATCAGTTCTATTTCTGGGGTATTTTAATTAAGCTATGAACATTTCTGCAAAAGCTTGATTTCTCTTTGGTAAATGCATAACATTTTCAATTATGCTATCAATGTATCTGTTAAATGCTGCTTGTCAAATTTGATTAAAGTTTGATTTATACCATCTACTGAAGAATTTGTTTTCAACCTAATTTCTTTCATTTCATGAGGCATTCCTTATGTAAGGTGCTTTTGCCATGAAATTCATTTTTTTTATATTAATGTCGTGTTAAGAAGTAAAACCTTCATTAATTAGCTGATTTTTCGTCACCAAGTATTTACATGCAGTAAGTCTAAGGATTTTTTAGCGGCCTGTGCTTAACAACAAACAAACATGAACCGATATCCAAAAGTTCAAATTGCGGTATCTGTTATTATCTTCGTTAATTTTTTATTTAAAATGTGTTGAATCCTCTTCTTCTTCTTCAATTTCCTTTGTTTTTAATGGCTGTCACTTCTTTCAATTCCTTGTCAACTGTTGCATCTGGTGATGTATTAGGAATAAAAATTATCAAGTACATGAGACATATTTTCATAGAAATTTAGTATTTTTATAATAAGTATGAATTAATTTTAATTATTGATTAACTTACTTTGTAGCTTCAGTTCTTTGTTTTGTTAACTCTCCTTCTTAATTATATGCCTTTGTAACTTTCTAAATCACTTGCCAACTGTTCTTCGTAGACTTTATTTATAAGTTATCAGTAGCGACTGTAAGCCTAATCGTACTAAGCAACTGCCTAGAGTCCATCAAAGAGATCCAACTGGGTTTGCGCTCGACAATCGCCATGACTCGTAATTCCTTCTACAACCACATCGTATAAGCATTATCAATGTTCGGTAAACAGGTGCTAGAAGGGCATGAAGCATTGTAAAATAGTGTTTGGGTATATATGAACTCAGGTGAAATTCCTGCCTAAGGCTCAAAATGTCTTAGAGCCACCACTGACAATAATTATTTCGAGTTGTATCAAGATTTGCTACCACTTAATTGACTTATGCCTACAATAATATGGCTTGTGATGATAGTTAGAAGTATGTTATTTGGACTGTTAGACCATTGTACAAAACATTAAATAAAACCAAATGATTATTGTCTATTCCATAAATGAAATTAAGATGATGAAACATACAAATTGTAAAGTTAATAACGTATTATTAAATGCTATCAGGCTACTCAGTATAATGATATTGATGATTACTTTTTGTTGTACTTAATAAAAAAGTTAAAAAATGATATAATATTTCGTATTAAACATACAGTTTTTTAAAAAAATTAAAACAAGATATCTTAAAACCTTCGAAATGTTTGTAGTACCCATTAGGCCTCGATGGTTTGGCGCCCCCTTTTATTTGAGTAACATACTCTACGTAGATACCTATCGAAAAAATTAACAAACGTTTTAGAAATATCTTTAGGAAAACCTTCTACCTTTGTAATAAAAAAATCGTCCCCTTTCTATAAAAACTATTATAAGGGTGAGTGACCTAAATTACACAACGAATAAGCAGGTTACCCAAAATAATTCTTGTGACTGATTGGAAATTGTAGTCCACAATAAATATTTACATGATAATGTACAGAGTTGATGCGTTTATAGGAATTTTCAATCTGAAAGGCATTTTATGTGTATGTGGATTAAATGTCTAGGCCAGAGCCCTGTATATTAAGAAATGCCCAAATTCTCATAATCTGGAACTACTGATCCATCACTACAAGAGCTCTGTATGGTTCTTTGAATCAAATAACAGAAGTGACTGTCACTTTTATAATACCCTCAGTTGAAAGTGTAGAATTTTGGCCCAATACGTTAGTTAAACATTAGGCCTCGTTTGACTGAGATCTATATAACCACTTTGTTACTTATCTATGTTAAACAAATTTTATACACCTTAAAAGAATTATCGTGGAAACAAAGGATAACTACTAAATTTTTATTCCAATTTATAGAGAACAATCAGTGAGAATATGATACATTATTAAGCTTAAAAGATACAAAATCTCTAATAATATTTAGTTAGGTTTAAAACCTCAGTCAGGTTTAGCATAGCATTACAAATAAAAAGTATAAATCGCTATATTACATCAATTAAAAATTCACAACATCTATATGTGTATAAAATATTACTTTAGATTTAGAATGAAAGGTACATCTCATAAATTTATTACATTCTTAACTCAAACACAAAGATTAGAATAGTTAACATTGAGCCTAAATCGGCTTATGCATAAACTAGTGCTAATAGTAATAATAATATTATGCTTAAAATTTAAAAAAATTATAACTATTCAAATTTTAATAAAGTGTAACTTAAGCTGCACTCTGACATATAAAGTTCTCAGGTAACGCTATTCTTTCCATCAAAACTTTATTGTTCAGTCATTTAATTATGTCCCTCTCTCAATGTTTCTTTCTCTTCTATTTGAATATCTACTATTCGTTCATTAGGCTTACAACTTTCGAGAGGTTTTTTAGGAGCGTCTACCGTCAAAATTCCATCCAAGCTCAAAGAAGACCGTACAGTTTCGGGATCTACTTCTTTAGGTAGCATATATCGTCGCACAAACTGTCGAGAAATAATACCGTGTTCATCTTGCTTCTCTTCGTGCTTACCCTCAATGAGAACAGAGTTTCCCACAGTTTTCACTGTTATTTCGTTGGGTGCAAAATGATTAACATCCAGTGACAGTTGGAATTTGTCTTTCTCATTCGTCACCCGAGAATGTCCACTTCCTCTGTGGCGATTACTACAACGTCTAGGTCGTAAATAGTCGTCGTAAAACATTGGCGGTAGGAAATTGCTATCGTGAATACCAAGGCCAAAATTCTGGTCACCAATTTGACTAGGATAATCCCACAAATCCCACCAATCACGTCCAAAAAAATTTGGAATTAAACTTCGAGAAAACGCCATGTCAATCCAATCTTCCAACGTTTCGTGACGGTTAGGTTACCGCTTCGAGTTTTGTATCTGTATCGTTTGTATTTTCTCGAACTGTCAGACGCCCTCTTTAGGATTTATTTCTTGTCAGTAGTTTGATAATTTTTTCAATTATCATCTCTGTTTTTTTAATGGAAGCTAGATAATAAAACGTGTTTGTATTAATTTATTCGCCTACTTCTTAGTTGAATTGTGACAAATACATTTGTTAACTTATAGGATATACTAGGACTCATTAAGTTTTTCAACTCCCTAATACACAAGAGTTTGTGTCGCAGCTTAACCTTCAGAATTTTCAAACACTAATAAAAGAATCTAATTATATGAATTCGACGTTAATGTAACTATTTATTTTACAAACCTTAAATGCAAATATCAATGACTGTTATTGCGATTGTTTTGCATAGTTGTAGCATGCAGTTCTAGAAGGGTATTCAGATACATATTTTAGTTTGTTTATTTTTGTATTTTGGGTATCGTTGTTGCTTAATCAAGAAAATGTAATATATATTAAAGATACATTTAGCAAACTTTGATGTCAGCATGTAGTGTTATAAGATGCTTATTAACATGTGTTGTTAGTACTGAATGTTATCAGAGTATGCTAAAGCTATAATAATAACGTACCGTCTTAAATATTTTGACACACTTATTTTCATTGCGTGAGTATTTTTATTTTTATGTAAGTGAAATGTACTTTTTAAGAATACGAAAGGGCTGGAAGGCAAAATAATGTAAAACCTGCTGAATCATTATTAATTAGGTGCTTTTCAGTTGACTTAGGAACTTATGATTTTTTCGAGCTAAAAGTGTTTGTTATCTCTCTTAAGAAACTTGAGATTAGATATAGTGGCTAATAGTTTGATGTGATCGAATTGACTAATAAATATCCTGATAAATGATGTAAATAATTATGTTTTTTCAAGGTATGAAATGTATACAATTTACCTGTCGAAAAGTACAAAATACCAGCAAGAAGAAAACAGGAGTCAACAACTTTACTCTTTACACACCGTTGTATATTTATGCGATTATACATTAACGTATGAAAGCAACTACATTAAAAAATCTTCATCCATACTTTAACTGACTGATCATATTATTTATTAAGTTTTTATATTTTAATAAATTACAAATAAATCACCCAACATAGCAGGTAACCTGTAGCACACAACTGTGGGCGCATGCATTTTTTGAAACAATCTATTTACTTTTTAGCATGTAAATTATCCACTCCTTACAAAAGTCTAAAACAATTATTTAAATCACTTATCAGAATATCTATTAGTCAATTTAAGAACAAAGCTACTCTTCACAAACAACAAAAGTATATATTATTATTCAATAGGTAAATTGTCCACACTTAATACCTTGAAAACTTAACATAATTCTTTACAGCATTTATCAAAACATCTATTAGTCAACTCAGTCACACCAAACGATTAGCCACTATATTTACTCTCAAATTTCTTACATTCATGCCCAAGATATTTAGGTACTTAGTATGCTTGTTAAAGTATGTTTTCTAATCAGTTAAGACTTTAAGAAGCACAGACAGCACATGAAGACTTAGGGAACGTGAAACACGATATGAAATGAGTATATATCTATCTTAATAAACTAAAAAGGTAAAGTACAGCTATAGATGTTCTGACTAGGCACCTGCACATACCTTTTTTTTTGCATAACATAAAACTGATATGTGTAGCAGTATTAGAAATTGTAAGAGCTTTATGGTTAGGGGGTTTGCTTTCAGAATATTCTTTTGTGGGAAGGGAAGGATTTTATTTGGTGACGTATGTTGAGGAGGGCATTTGAGTGCTGAATGCATAGTATGTCCACAAACATGATCTGGTCATATTCCTTAATATGTTTTTACAAGTATATCTAAAATGATACAGGTTTAAGGCTAACTAACTTTTGCATACCAAAATATATTATCCAAAAATTAAAGCCCCCCCCAAACAAACAAACAAAAACAACAACAAAAACTAGGAGTTAGGTGAAAGATTAAGTTAGAAAATGGAGCTTCCCCTCTGCTCTATGGAAAGAGGCCCGGCATGGCCAGTTGGTTAGGGCGCTCAACTCGCAATCTCAGGGTCGCGGGTTCAAATCCCCGTCACACCAAACATGCTCGCCCTTTCAGCCATGGGGAC
>NW_013665844.1:600918-602590 GCF_000517525.1 Limulus polyphemus | reverse complement strand
CCCACGTGTAGCTTTGACGCGAATTAAAAACAAACAAATAATTTCATTAACGCAACTGATTATGCAAGTTTTGAGAGGTTGCTTGAGAAAAAGATCTTGTTTCATTTCATAGGTTCAGTAGTGAAAATATGATGGGCAAAACTTAAAACATTTTAATAAATCACAAACTAATGAGATAAAAGATAAATTTACGTTGAAGCATTCTACTTTGTAGAGAACTTCTGTGGCATAGTTGTTGAAAAGCTCTCGCAAAGATTTAAAGTAACTTGGAGTGCTTTTAGGGAGCAAAACGTTACTGTATTTTGACAAAGAATATGTATGTTTGTTTGTTTGGTTCGAACTTCGGGCTAAGCTATTCGTGGGCTATTTGCGCTGACTGTCCCTAATTTAGCACTGATAAACTAGAGGGAAGGCAGCTAGTCAACACCACCAACTACTCTTTTACCAACGAATTGTAGGATTGATCGAAACATTATGACGGTCCCATGGCTGAAAGGTCGAGCATGTTCGGTGACGGGGATTCAAATCCATGACTCATAAATTGCCAATCGAGAGCACTAACCACCAGGCCATGAGATGCCAAATAATATGTAAACATATATTCCAAGAATGACACATTTTACGTCTTACAACTACTTAACGTTAAAGCGTGTCAACTAAGAAACTTCTTGTAGTATCTAGTGTACAGAGGTTTACACTTTAAAATTACATTAATTTAGAAAACAATTTTTATATATACGAAGTTTAAAGAGAACATTTAATTTATTTGTGATCTCTCAAAGATGTAAGTATTGGATTTCACACAATTTTTCTCATGGCATTCACAGGGCATTGGTACAGTTCATTCGTGGTTAAGAAAAGTGGCAAGGTGCATACACTACATGAAGTTTGTCGCACTTTGTCGCATTGCTGTGAGGCGGAATAGGTAGCATCTTGCTGTCATCTAGTCGGAATTAGTCAGGAGTCTTCCGGGCTGGTGATGAGTACATACATTGTATATAGTACCACTATTATGAGATAGCAAATTCTATTTTTTTATTATTACAGTTGTGTTTATCGTTCATTTATTATTTCCTTCTATCGTTTAATTTATCTATGAATTTTTAATTGCATTAAAACGCTAACTCACCTCATACATAATCATTTGTATTTTGAGTAAATATATGTGGATATGATGAAACAGACAACAGCTTCCCTAGCGTTGACGTACAGATACTATTAATATAGCAGAAGAATATGTAAATTTATGATCATATGAGGTTATACTCTCGTGACCTACTCTGTGAATGAATACCCTGCAAGAAGCTTCTCTAAGAGTTTATTATTAGTTTGGTTTGAATTTCGCGCAAACTGTGGTGGAGCAGATATTGGTAGTGATCACTAACTTAAAGTAAGAAGAAGAAAAGGAAGCTTTGATGTTAGTTAATTACTATAAGAATCTGTAAAAAACTAACTTATTTTGGAGTCTGGAAATTATGGATAATAATAATGATGATAATCTAGACAGCACAGCTGAAGCTAGAAAACACTATGGCTTGAAATTTATAAAACATATACAGAAGCAGGATAAATTGTTTGTTTGTTTGTTTTTGAATTTCGCGTAAAGCTACACGAAGGCTATCTGCGCTAGTCGTCCCTAATTTAGCAGTGTAAGACAAGAGGGAAGGAAGCT
>NW_013665844.1:594886-600685 GCF_000517525.1 Limulus polyphemus | reverse complement strand
CTTCCCTAAGAGAGAGTGAGAATCACGAGATAGTCATCAAAAGACATAGTTATTGCTGTTTGTCACTCGATATTGTTATTGATATTGAAAGCTATTGTTGGAATATTGTATTTGCTGTATTTTTTATTTTTTAGTTGTTTTTTTTTCTTTCTGGTTCTTTTTCCTGATTCCATTATTATTGATTTATTAATATTTAGGATAAACTGTTTATTAATATTGGTGTGAAGTCTTGGCCAGGCACGTGTTTATTAATTTTGTTTTGGTAAGTGTTGAATTTATTTCTAAGTGTTCTTACTGTGGATAAATTGTTTTTTGTTGTTGAACCCTGATTGTAGCGATGTGCTCATTACACTATACTGAAGGCCAAGGACACAGTGAGATATGACAACATAGTGTGATATCACACGTAACATTGCCATGATGGCACATGCTATGAGTGATCTTACTGTTATCTTAACCCAAGGACGTCACATCTCTGAGGATGCAATATGTCTCCAGACTTTTGGGAGAAGATGATTCAAATAAACCTTGTCAAGTGGATAGAGACTCGATGTGATGACAAAATGTGGTATTATATGTCAAGATGACAACAATGGTACATGTTACCCTGTGCTGAGTCATCATACTGAGGACTTAGTCAAAGCATGTTACATTCGTGGGATTCGTGTATCTTTGGACTTCGAGGAAAAAATGAGGGCTTCCCATAAATGCACACAGCCTTTCAGCTGTACATTGATAGAGGATTTGGTAGCAGGTTCTTGCTGACACGACCATATATTATGAGGGTGCTCTAAAACTATGTTTAAGGAAATGTCAAAATAGAACTTTGACCATTTGAATCACTTAGGTGAGGATCACCTAAGAATTTGGCCCACATGTGAAGGATTTAAGGAGTTTGCTTGAGAAACTCGTCAGTAAGTTTACTAAGAAGTTACTGACTGAATCCATGCAACATCACGTGGGTTTGAGGCATTGAGGCCGTTTTTGTATTGATGTATCATAGTTGGAAGTAGTCGCAGCAAAGTGCACACTGCAGCAGAAGAAGAAACCAGCAAGTAGTTATCTCGAGACCCTGGACATACTCGTTGATTGACTGCCTCAGGGGGATGGAAGGGTTAGAAATGATGACGTCATAATGGTATTAGAGGACGCTGCTGTCTTAGGGAGGGTAACGTCATAGTTCCACAAAGTAACACCAGAAAGAGCATTAGTATGATGAGCGCACAAATAGTTCGCGAGCGAACCACGAGGAGGTGATGTAGATCAACGTGTAGTCAACTTTACAGTAACAATGTCATAAAATTCATATTATATCTGACATTTATATTTACATAACATTGTTTGTACAATTATCAGAACTGAAATTTTATCAGAAATAGTTTCACTTTATTAGTAAAACATTAAATCTACAATTCTAATCTCTAGTTCTTATCGACTTTATAGTTTTCACTTATATATCTAATTATGTACGTCTTACAAAGACAGATAGTGTTTCTATAGAAAGATGGTTTTACTAAGTATAATGTTACTAAAGATGGATGATGCTATTAAGGGCAATGTTACCATAGTTCGCAGGATGATCAATTAATCAATAGTATTTTACATTATTTGCATAACATACCTTTTACAAATATATGTCCTGAAACTCCGGATTTTTCGTGTTAACATCTCTAAATATCGTGCAGTAATTTAACGTAGAATATTACATTTCTCTCTATACACGTTTCCCTAGTTTGGCTTTAGGGGTTAAATATATTTTTATAATATTCCTCTACCCATATAACTATGGTTTTTATCTGTTGTATTGTGTATGGCAGTAAATGAGTTCTTGACAAAATATTTCATTTTATACATGTTGACAGTTAATTTATAGTTTTCACTTAAATATTACATATCTTCTACAAAAACTGACAGTGTTTCTATAGGTGGATGGAGTTACTATATGGGGATGCTGTTACTAGGCTGATGGTCTTACTAGGCAGATGGTGTGTGGTTTACAAAGGCAGATGGTGTTATAAGGTGGATTGTGTTACTAAGGTTCCATAGGCAGCAAAATTCTGTTACTAAGGGTGGATTATGTTTCTATAAATGGATAGTTAAATAGCATGATGATCTCATCATAGGGTGTCTCAACATTTGAATACATTTGTCTCAGTTTTTATTTGCATACTATCTTATTTTATCCATTATTTGAGTGAGGCAAATAATATAGCATAGACAGATTTACAGTTATCCACCATTTGATGTATAAAACACTTCACTAATTCATTAGTTCTATAGTTTTTGCTTCTATATCTAATTTGCATGACATACTTTCTGCATTTCCTGATGTTTCATAAGTAAAACACTTACCACTAATTGATTTCTATAATGAATATATTCTGTAACTTCTATTCACCCTGAAAAAATGTTTGTTTAAATCTATAAATAATATACAATAACTTCATGTTTAGCTTTATAAGTTGCTTTGCTAAAGTTTAGATTTAAAGGATCTATGTAAATAGTTATTTTTTACCATTACTATTGTAGAAAACTATAATCTTACCTTTCCGTAGATATTTTCACAAATTTTTATCGAAAGCTTCTTTGTTGTTGACTGAAACTAATAGCATATAGGCGCTATTTCCGTTTCTATCTAACCTAATAATTTTTCTACAACTAAAAATAATACATAATTAACTTGCTGTTTAACCAATCACTTTACTATTATAGGAACTACTTAAATAGTAACATTTACCATTTTATGTTTTCCTACAAAACATTCACTTGAAGTATTAAACATACTATACAATTAAAATTCATCAAACTTTGTACTTTTGGAGTAAAGCTAATAAACGAACTTTTTTTATGCACAAATCAAAATGTCTGCAACAAATATCTTGCCTAGATTTCTAACTCGCACTATTAGTGTCTAAGTAGTTCAAGTCATGATAAATTTTCATTCTAGGAAATACAAGGGGTAATTGACAGGAGAAAGAGTCACGTGGCCTAATAATCAGTTCCTTCTTAAAACTGGTAGAAAAAAGGACAATACCACTGAAAGATCTGGATTTAGAAAATTTTTATAATACACAGACATACTCCTTTTTGACAAAATACGTTATTTCTAGTTTATAATGATATGTATAAGAATCAGGTCATGTCACTTTATAGTGATTCAAACGTATGTATTAATTATTTGTTGACAAGTCAGAAATTCTATTAACTATAACATTTAATCTTAATAGTTCACCAAAGCATCAAATACGTTTTTCACAAATGAACATAGTTTATAACCTAAAAAAAAAAAAAAAAGAAAGTTGAGAAACATAATATTATAATGAACTTTAATTATAAGTCAAGGGATTATTCTTTCACAATCTATAAATATAGCACATTTGCTGTTTATCATTACAGAATATACTTTATAACAACAACATAAAAACGCAAACTTGGCAAGCGTACTGAAACATTTATCAACAAAACTTCAAGATACACTAATATACTGTTACGTCTCTAGTCGTTTGTTAATTTCCCGGCATAAATTGTTTCCGAGGAACTTCAGTGATATAAGTCCTTTCTTAAATAAAACTAGTTTATTCTTTCTTAATACAACTTTGCAATACACTTAATTTCCACAGTCACTTTAACTTCAACACACGCTATAATTCACAAAGATTCACGCACTTTACTTACGATTTGACTCGATTATCTGTCTCTATATCTCCCTATCTGCAATTATCTCCGCTTTATTTGCCGGGCTTATATACAAAAAATAGAGGGCGCCTGGAGAAGACTAGAGTTGCCAGGAACAGTCATGATCCTTCTAGAAACTCCAGCACGCATTCTTCCAGCGTCGCGTAACTTCCGCTGTCGTAACAATACTATAAACATCTTAAGTTATATTGAATTAGTTTTCATTCAACTTTTATATATTGTGTTCATGTTACTATTTCAGTGGAGTTTATATTTTTCGTTTGTGTAACATTATGTGAAAACAAACAATGAATATATCACGAGACATCATACAAAAGACATGTCACTACATAAAACAAAAAAAAAAAAAACGAAATAAAGGATTCAAACATGTGCATTATAGTCAAACAATTATTTTGTGACACCAGAAGTATTATCTATTTTCACTGCATGTTCAATTCATGTGAGATTTCAGTTTGCAGGCTTGGAAAAACTAGTTTGTTGACTATTTCAAAACATATATTTTCATCCCATAGATTTTGAAATAATATTTCGGAATCATATATTATATTTTCCCTTAAAATTATACAACTGGTAAGTTTTCAAACTAAAGATCAAATTTCAGATAATTACATGTCTAGCTTAGTCTTTTATGATAAATTACACCTCGTGAATAATAGTTTCTAACAAGTATATTTGAACATCTAATGCAAGCCACCATTTATATTTTTCTTATATAAAACTCATGTTTCATCATACCCCAATATGCTATCATTAATCAATATGTATAAGTGAAATCACAGACTTAAGTATCACATATACTGAAACATTTGTAAACAAAACTTCAAGGTACACTAATATACTATTTACAAAAACATCTTAGTTTATAAAATACTGACCTACAGCTTAATGTAATAATACTCGCAATATATTCTTATTCTAGCATATTATTCGTTAAATAGATGAAATAACCGTAAACAAAACACAAGGGACATTTTAATGTTTATCGTTACAGAATATATTTTACATCCAAATAAGTTGTATGTAAGTCTTACAATGTAGAACGTATTTTATATGTTGCTGAACTTAAATGTGAGTAAAAAACGAATTTATATATTTCCTCAGGTTACAAATGCCTATTTTGATTCCTTGTCTAAAAGTTGTAATATTTAGGATGGTAAGTCCCATTGTAACATAAGAAGGTTTACTCTCAATTTTTATTAGCAGTGAGAAATTATATTTCTTATGAATGAAGAGTAAAATAACAGACATATTCAATCCTTTTCAGCATTCTATAACATTGACAAATTTTAAGAAGATATGTAGAAATTTAAAAACTCGTACCGTTTATAACAAGAAATAAATAAAGAATTATCGTCCTTTTTATACAAAAGACGTATACTTCCAAACTTCAATACTCTACCATATGGATATTGATATTTTTCATCTAATAGAACTAATTCCTTGCCATTGTCTATGGACGGAAAAGAGGGCATGTGCAGGGCCTTGGGAAAATATCCCAAGTATGCTCAAACATGATTTTCAGAAGTATGTAAAGTGAGCCCTGTTTAATTTATTTCTCATTAAAGTTTGAGATGGATAACCATTTAAATTTTACATGTTTTGTGTCAAGTCCAACAAGTGTTAAATAACAGTTTGTAAGTAAAGTTTTAGCTTATCTTTGTGATGTTATCTATCCTATTCCTAAAAATATCGTGTGGTTTTATGGTGAATTTCAACCTCTGTATATTGAATTAATGAAAAATATTCCTAACATCCAATTTGTCAAAGGAGTGCACGAAAAAGTTCACGATCATGTACAGTCTGATAAACCAAACCTTTTTATCATTGATGACCTGATGAGTGAAAGTGGAGAAAATAAACGAGTGTCTCAATGTTTTAGACGTGGAAGTCACCATTTGAATTTATCAGTGTTTTATATTGTACAGAATCTGTTTCATCAGGATATTATTAGTTTAACTTCTCAATACACTACATTGTTCAAGAATATGAAAGAAAAATTTCAGTAGAATCTTTTAGTGAGGCAAATGTCTACAACACATGCCAAATATTTTGATGAAGCTTATCAAGATGCAACGTGACAACCATTTCGTCGATTTGAAA
>NW_013665844.1:577678-594639 GCF_000517525.1 Limulus polyphemus | reverse complement strand
TATATATATATATATATATATATATATGTGTGTGTGTGTGTGTGTGCGCGAAACAATAAATAGAATGTGATGCCATCTATTGAATGGTAGCACAAACAAAAATCCATAAAAATATTTCACACTTTGGGTATTCAAGATTCAGACAATTAGAAAAATAATTACGGTATATGCAACGACCATTTCTTTATCACATAACATAATTTTAAATAAAACTACTCTCCTCACAACACGAATACGATTTTCACTAGGATTGTACGTGAGAATTTGATTATATTTTTATTGATGTAATTTGTAAATATACTACTGAAAAAATTGAGTTCTTAAAAAAAGCTGTTATTTCTTCAATAAAGGGTACCATTTCTAATATATAAAAACATTGCAATTTATATCAGCATAATCCTAACACTTTTTCCGTGTAGTACTTCCCAGAAAAATCCTTTTTTTTTAAATATCCATTTTTTTCTAAATTATTTTCAATGAGGTACGAATACTACGATTAGAATGTACTAGCACAAACAACCGACCCTAGGGCAGCGTTTCACTAGTTTGTATAAAGGAGAGGGAAAAGGGCGAGATGTTGAGAAGTCTGCTGAAAATTTCTTATTATAATCTAGAATTGTTTGGATGCTCCAGGGTTAATCAACTTCCAAAATTAGCTCTATCCTGTCTGTTTGATATTAACAATCATTATTATTGTAGTGTTATATTTGAGAAAATTGGCTGTCAATAAAGCACCAGTTAAGCAGAAAAGAAAATTACTAATACGGAAAGTAGCAACAAGATTTTCATTATTTGGTGGTTTGGAAGAACAGGCTACTGATAAAGCTGTTGGAATTTATAGGAAAAAATATGGAACACACAAAACAAATGATTCTCGCTTGAAAAACTGGTACACTCACTTTATCAACCCAAAGTTTATGAAAGACCAGAACATAGAGTATTAAACGCTATAGATAATGATATGAATTCTGTCATACAAAATGATAGGTTACCCATAAATATAAAACAGAGATGATAAACCAGTTGGAACAACATCATCAGACCTTTCATTCGCAAGTCATGAAACATGTTGAAATTAAAATGGAATCATCCACTCATGAAAATTTAGAGATCTCGACAATGTTCCTCGGAAATATATAAAAAAGTTGAAATTATATTAAACTTGATACATTTCAGTGGGGATTTAACGTAGAATGACCGTTGAGAACTTGTGATTAGTAGAAGATCCGTCCCAAATAGTAACGTAATCAACAATGTTTTATGAAAGCAAATGAATTTTAACCCTACCAGATGGAAAGAATTTGCAGAACAATTATCAGATATGAATATCGTACTTACGTATTTACAGCCATATAGGATAAGTAACCAAATTCAAAACGTAGACAGAGAGATATATATATGAAACATGATACACGTATTAAAAGACCTAAATGTTCTGCATTTAAATGAGCTCATTTTTAATAAAGTAGTATTGTATTATTTATTCATTTGATTCTTGACTGTAGTCCTTAGATGTTGTCAGCCTTTTAAGCTTAGTAGTATTTTGAGCCATCTAAAAATTAACATCGTCTGTTGTAAAGATCAAATTATTACTATTAGAGACAAAGTTGATGGTAAAGTAAAATTATAGTCATTGATCTAATATATTCCTACACATCTTGCCAGTTGTGGTGGAGTGCGGTCTTTATTTAAATCTATGGAAGCATCTGGTAAATCCATCACTTTAAAACAGGTTAAAGAATCTTTAAGTCATCAGGATACACACACTCTACACAAACCAATAAGATATACATTTTCAAGAAACAGAGTGATCGTTTTAGAGATCAATGAACAATGCCAGGCTAACTTGGTGGGTCTCTAAGACAGTATTACAATCAGTTTAAGTATTTACTCACTTGTATCAACGTGTTTTCTAAAAGAAAGATTTAATCGCTGTCTTAAAACTAGAATGTGGTGCTATTTTACTCTTTGTGGAAGTTATAAATATATCACTGTATTGAAACATCTGGTCTATAATCAATCGTATCATCGCAACATTAAAATGAGACCAATAGACGTTAAACACTTTAATCAGTCTGAGGTATGGAAAACACTTTACAAACCACAAACTAAAGTAAAATTTTGATTATAAGGGGTGATCAACTAGGTATTAGTAAAGTGTATCATCAATTTAAGAAAGGCTGTATGCCTGGATGGAAAGGTGAAATGTAAACGATTTATGAGAGATGAGAGAGAAATCCTCCAGTGTATAACTGCAAGAATGTCTTAGAGAAAAATTAAATGGAACATTTTACGAATCTGATCTACAACGTTTTATCAAGTCCCCCAATGACGTTCATACTGGGGAAGAAATATTGCTCTAACGAGGAAGGGGTAAGAACAAACAATATTTCGTAAAATGGAAATAATATCCTGATAACTTTAATAGCTGGATACATCAAACATATTTAAATCACCTGCCGTCATAAAATGATAAGAATAACTCTATTTCTCGTTATTCGACATGGATCGCCCCCAGTGGCACAGTCTGCGGACTTACAACGCTAGAATCCAGGTTTCGATACCCGTGGTGGGCAGAGCACAGATAGCCCATTGTGTAGCTTTGTGCTTAATTACAAACAAACAAACAAAATCGACATTGATCAGCTTTATGTGACGTTATCTATTTTTCCAGCAATACTCTGACAAACTATGTCAGTTGTCTTCCAAAGACCTATTGACTTTGAAGGATCTGGGAAGTGGCCATGGTCGAATTACAGTATACACATAAATAACATAACATGCCTGATAGTAGAGGATGGCTATCCTACTTTTCTGTCCCTCACTCTGCCATCATAATAAATTATATTAGACCTGGTCATTACAAAGAACTTTAAGATTTCGTTAGAATATTAAACCAAGGAGGAGAATCACTTCCTAAATCTGATAATGAATCTATGTTTACTTATGATTCATTCACCTCAAAAAAGGAGTCTGTATAACACTCGATCAGCTACTATCAGTTATACTTGAATTTGATAATAATCACACGATAACGGAGCCCACTATAGCTCCATACACTGTTAACATGCATGGTGGATTTTATTCGCTCTATGTTTACTCAGATATTGTGGAATCTATTATTGTTGGTGATGTGTATGTACCACCGATATGAATTGTTCAAGTTAAAGGTTGGGATGGAGACATGATCACAGAAACAATTACAAATCCTAATTACAGACCCGTTTCTAAAAAGTTTTCACACTATTGAGATCAATATAAAGGACAACATGGGTCGAACTATCTCACTTTAACATTTTTGTGACAACATGAGAGTTCCATACTATCATGAACCATCCATTTATGATGCCTATTATGATTACGAAGTGGGAAATGGTCTACCTTATTACGCTGGTAGTTAATGGCAATGGGGTCACAGACTGGGAGACGTAATGAGCAACCTGTATCGTTCAGCTATACCATTTCTGAAAAAAAGGATCTTAGCCTTAGGTAAACAAGCTGTTCAGTCAGGCATAAATTTAGCGTCAGATATCATACAAGGTAAATTTTTGTTGATGCTGGAAAATAATGAGCAATACAAGGAGCTCAGAACCTGACTTGAGATATCAAACAGACTTCTCTACCTAATAAAAATAAGAAATAAAAAGATTCAGTGTTCAGAATAGCTAAAAACCAAGAAATGAAGAATATCAACTTCAGATTTTTTTGACAAGTAATCATGATTCTCCTACCACATGAAAAGTCCCCTCAGTGATTGAGGAGAGCCAGTGGACAAAATATCATTCTCTATCTTCAGTAACTGACAAAGGATCCATCGAATTTTCTATATTGGAGTCGGGAGATGAATATTTAGATCTGTCATAATCATATCCTTATGTAAAGCCAAAATTGTTAAACCAGATGGGACCGACATAAAAAAGGACGAAGATAACTCTGCTCCTGTCTGTTACTTCATTCTCTATTTTCTCAAGTGGATGTACATCTGAATGATATGCTCATTTCTTTTCACAACTTTTATGCATATAAGGCCCACATATAAACTTTATAATGGATAAACTAAGAGAAGTCATTTGACATTGTCTACATTGGTAAAAGACATAGTGGGTACTTTTGACGATCTTGAATTAAACGATGGTAAGAATGACGGAATCAAAGACCAATACACAGATACACGATTGGCCATCTACAGTTGGACATCTCTTTGAAGAACAAGTTTTTGCCTAATGGTGTAAATTTAAAACACTGGCTCACAGAAAATAAAGATTCATTTTGTATTATGTCACATGATGAATCAGGATTTAAAATTTTACTGCAACACGTTTCTCTCTATGCTAGAAAAGTCTAGATCAGCCCATATGTCATTCTGTCACTTGTTAAAGCATTTTAGAAAAGAATGATTAAATATCTATTGAAATATATAATGTACAAATCATTTTCAATTCCTCAGGGAAACTTACAAGTACCTATCAATAATGCATTTTAGGTCAAATACCTATATGTCTTATTATAGGATGTGTTGATAATGAGGCATTTAACAGATCTTGGAAGAAACAAAACCCGTAAAATTTCAAACATTACAGTGTTAATTTCGTGGCAATCAACGTGGATGAAAAACAGATTCCTGCTCGACCTATACAACCAGATTTTGATGCTGAATTCTATGCATGAAGCTATGAAACATTATTTAGTGGAACGAGAAAACAGTTTCAAGATCAAGGAATTGATAAAGGATATGACGAATATTCGAGAGGATATACACTCTTTGTCTCTGATCTGAAACCTGATACTTTTGCTGGAGATTCTCTCTTTAACTTGATGAAACAGGAAGATTTACGAATTGAAATAGGTTTTGTTAATGTCTTACCCAACACTATAAATATTCTTGCTTATGCAGAATTCCACTCAGTTTTAGAAATTGATCAATCTAGAAATATCATAACTGATATCTAAGAATCTATGAACACTAGAAATTTACTCGATACTCACACAAGATTTATGTATGTGATAGAAGCTTGGAGGTATGTTTGCCAGTAATCAACCACCTGACCATGCATAAAAACAACTGTACATCGTCAGTCTGAATTTGAGTCATTAACCTGGTAGCCACTGGGTCTGTATTTACTTTGGTCGAGATGAGAAAGGAGAATATTTTGAACCATTAGGACTGCCTCCACATAACCTCAACATAAGAAAATTCATCAAGAAGAACTGTCAAACGTGGACTTACAACAGAAAGTACTGCAAGAACTGTATGCGTCTGCGTGCAAACGATATTGTATATATATTATGCTTAATATATAGTTCTTGAAATGTGTCAAAATGAAAACTGTTATTTAAATTTCGATCCCATAAAGATGTTAATGATATGTTTGTTCACGGTTATATTCCAAAACGTTTTCATGTAAATACTCCCTTAATAGATATATATTTTTACGTAGATCAGATTGCAAAATCTTTATTGTGAGAAAATATTAATTTGTCAAATTGTGTCGCGAAGTATTGTGCCGAGAACTTTTTATTGTTATGCTAAACCAATATAAAATATAAATAATAATTTTACATGTAATTAAATATAGACGTTCATGACACGTTGAGACACCACATAATGAGCTCATCATTATATTGAACTATCTGCCTCTGATAACACCATCTGCTTATAAACACTCTTTTTTGTAATATCATCTGCCTAAAGAAACACCGTCCACCTTTGTAAGACTAACGCAATTAAATATATGAATGAAGAACAATAAAGTTGATAAGAACTAGAGATTAAATTAGCATATTAAATGTGTTACTTATAAAGCAAAACTGTAATCGTGATAATAAACTTTTCAATACTTATAATTATAAACACACTATTATGCAAATTAGATTAAATTATTAATTTTAAGACTTTGATTGCTATTATAAAGTTTAGGACATGTTAATCTACATCACTGTGATGGTTCGCCCGCAGACTGTCTGCGCACTCATCATACCCATGCAACCTTTGGTGTCACATCGTAAAACTATGATGCTATCGTCCCTATCCCATTTTCCCTGAGGTAGCCAAACAATACACGCAGCCAGGGTCTTGGAGTAACTACTCTAGTGGCAGTTACTTCTAGATTTGGCTTGAGACATCCTCCAGTTTCTGTGACAGTGCCAAAGACCGAAAGGAAATGTGAACCATAAGGTTCTATGAAGCAAATGCTGTGAAGAGTATTACAAAGCCACCATAGTTCCCTATGGGAAAAGAAGGCTTTTCTGGCCAAAATGCTTTGGCCACACTAAAAATTAAACCAGGATTGGACTTTCAAAAGTGCCAAGTTCATGAAAGAAGGAACTGTTACTTTAACTGTAGTTTAACAGGTCAGTGGTTTTGCAATTGTCCTTATACTATCATAATACCAGACCATAGGATGAAACACCTTTTAGACAAATTTCAGAACAGATCAAGAAAATGGAGAGTTCACACTCCAGGAAAAGCCACCACTTTGGTCAATTAGCACAAACTTTGTTCACGCAAATGGCAACAAGCTAGATGTGAGTGGGCTTTGCTTTGGCAATGCTGCACACACAGGCAGTTTTCTCTAATCGTTTAAGGTATCGCTATCTGAAATCAATGCAGATTTTTGAATTCAGTGAGTTGCTTAGGCAGTTTGTTTTTGTGATCAGGGGACAATATGGCCAATTTGGGTTAGATAACTTTCACAGGGCATCAAGAAGGCACGGGTGACATGTGCTTCTGTACAGATTTCCAAGGATCAACAAGAATAAAGACAGCATTGAAATTGACAAGATGTTGAAGGATCAAATATTACAACCTTTAAAGAGTGTACGGCCATCTCCATTTGTGATTGTCCAAAAAGAGGAAGGAATGCCTATCTATCTGGACTTTAAACAGGTAAATGCAGTAGCATACATTTTTATCTGAACTAAATACAGACGTGACCTCAGGGAGTTTGCTGATGTGTTTGTGGGAACACATGACTTGTGTCGGACAATAGTCACCTGTCATCACATAGACATAGGTGTCATATGACTAATAAAAACTGCCACATATAATTTAATAAAGCAGCAAAATTGAGCAGACTTTGAAGGACAGGGTAATACAACCCTTAGAAGAAGCATGTTCGATTCCAATGGTTATTGCCAATAAAAATGGAATGAACATCAAGGTTCTGTGTGGGTTTCAGATAAGTAAATGCAGCAATGCACATTGTTCCGCTGTTTGTTTACTATGCACAAATTAATGTCTTAATGTGTTGGAAGGCGCCTTTTAGTTTAATACACTAGATCTGGCATCTAGATATTGGCAATAAGAACTGAATGATGACAGTAGACATAAGATTTCCATTCTGTCTGTGTAATGCACACACCACTTTTAAGAAGTTAATGGAGCTTACACTTAAAGGACTGCAATAAGAGAGATGGTTTATATATATGGATGACATAGTTGTCTTTGTTCCAAAGTTTTAAGCCACAGCTGAGAAACTAAAAATGCTATTCCAGTGAATTAAGGATGCAGGTTTAAAATTGGAACCAGGAAAATTACATTTATTGATGCAAAAGTACAGTTTTTCAATGACATAGTTGGTACAAATGAAATGACCACTGATCCTATAAGTATTACTGCACTCAAGAACTAGCCCCAGCTACTTAGGTTTTATTTTAAATAATAAATAGTTATTTACCAATCTCTTAAAGGTTGCTGTACCATTGTCTGCACTAAGGTTGATGCATGCTTTGTATGGATATGGGAACATGAAGATATGTTCCAGTCCTTAAAGCATACCTTTGTCAAATCACTTTGGCTGATCCTCATCAAGATTTTGTATTCATCCTGAATACAGCTGCTATTGATATACAAGTAGTTTTGTCACCAGTAGAGGAGGTTAAAAAGTACGTGATCACATATGCAAGTTGTATTCTTGGTGCTCTTGTATGGTTGAGAGTTCACCATTTGAGTGGACCATGCATCGCTAGAATGACTAATGAACTTCAAATCTCCCAGAAGGTATGTTTGTACATTGGATAACAGTGATGCAAAGGGATACCTTTGTTGTACAAACTACCCACACCAGCAGCATAGAAAGACTTATGGATTTTCTTGCCAACCCATGAAAAACATATCTATTCATTTAATGTCCAGAAATTGGACACTATGTGACAGTTAAAGCCAGTACAGCTATAGTACAGTTGAGCAATATGAGCAGTGACAATTCTGGATTCAACTGAATATCACAACGGACTTATTAAAAACTTAAGGAGGAGAAAATGAAGTGCTCAGATATAGCTTGGGTAATACTTTCTGTGCAGAAAAATAAGATACACACATCACAAATTGCCAAATGGAGTAGTGATATATGCAGTATTCGCATTTATATAGCTAGTTATGAGTAAGGAATGACATGTTGTACAATCATTATGAAACACAGATACGTAGTATCCAATCTGGGATACAGTTAGTGGTCCCAGAGCTCTAAAGAACGAAATACTTCAGACTTCTCATATAGCAAGGACTGAAGGCACTAAGGAGTGTCAAGTACTATTGCAAGCATATAAAAATGTCCTATATGGATAGGACATTGAGGAAGACATTATATATATTGTACCAAGTTTGATGTCCAGAGGAAAACATTCCACTCCTGGAGGAACTCCATCAGAAAGATGTAGGTTCTTGTCTCTAAAGAATCATCCTAGATATAGCTGGTCCTATGTCTGAAGCTGAAAAATGTAAGTGGTGTGTGCTGGCTGTTATTGATTACTCCACCAAATAGGCTAAAGCTTATCAATTAGTTGACATTTTAGTGCAGAGATATATAAATTAGGAGATAAATTACGTGCTTTAGCAAGCCTTGACATTTCACATAGATCAAGTTGTTTCCAAGCTACAGTAATACTAAAACCATACCAGTCACGAGGCTTGAACTACTGTTCTACCAATTGTTTGCAGAGTTACATTGGGTAGTGAGTGTGGTGAAAATATGTATTTTGCTATATGATCCTCAGTATGATTGTTTGGATGAAAGAATGGTAAAGACTATCAAGTGTATTCTTGCTAAGCTTATTAACCCTGACTGAACTGATTGGGATAAGCATCCATCATATGCCATGATGGAATATCATGCAATTGAGCAATAGTTGACTGGTTGTTGCCCAGTGGATCTGGTGAATGGACTTACACCCAGTGTGGAATTTATTCTACATTGTCCATATGAATATGTGTAGTGGCTGAATCCTGTAATGACCAACACATATGGCTTCACTCAGCAACAAATAATTAAAGTAGCTGTATGTCAAAAGAGATTATATGACAACTCTGTTCTAGCTGGGTTGGTTCACATCTTGTCTTTCGACAGCTCATTGAGGTGAATTATGGGGTACAATGATCGCATGGCACTTATTCATGCATTAAACATACAAATAAGCTGAAGCTACATCACTGATGAACTTCTTGAAACTAGTTACTACAGGATTCTGCAATTGATGAGCAAGTTGAGTCAGCTGATGAGAGTATTGTGCCATTAGATCTTATCTCAGCTGATGAGGAGGAAGACATTTGTGGTATATATAGCTGGCAGTTCATGAGAAGTCAGATGAGGAAATGCCAGTGTAAGAGCAGATAATCTGTTCTGATGGTCAACCAAGATATCGATGCCAACCTTCTAACAGTTATGAGCTGATTGAAATAAGTGCATGTAGAGGAAAAAATCACATTCATATGAAACACGTAATTGGAATATTCTTCAGAGTTAACTAACATTAAATAATGCAAGGTGTTTTTCTACAATGTTCCTTCTTACAGGTAGTTAAACTAAGAGATAATACAGGTTAAATTAAAAGGTAACAAAAACAGTCCAATCTAAGTGAACAGATGATACTCTGGCACATAGTTAATCAAAACTTTTTCTTCGAGACCAGTCTTTTTGTCATGAGGATATATAAAACGTTAGTAAGTTCTTGAGCAGAAAAGCAAAATGTAAGTTTGTCTACCAGGGGAATTAAAAGCAGCTCGTTAACTTTTGCTAAGTAACGAAATTGCTAATGAGACCATTGTAAACTTAAGAGATAAGCGGTACTCTATGTCAAAATAGTGATGCTGATGAGAATCGGTAGAAGTCTTCATTCACAGTTAACCTTGGACCAACCATGTGTATGGTCTCAAAATAGTGCAATGATAGTGCACAAAGAGTTCATTGCATAAGGAATGTAGCCATGAGTTGCTTTTCAATAGGTGACATCCACGTGCTGCATTCGAGCATTCCATTAAGTCAGATAACACCAGGAACGTTCTGACTGAAAGCTAGGGTAAAATTCATAGCATTCAGCTTACACCAGAAAGAGAATCAGCACCAGAAGACTCTGTTGAAATTCACTCTGTTGAATTGTGTGTTATCTTCAGTAGAAATTAGATACTCATTGTTAGTTAAAATCCACCCATTTTGTATGATTATTCATGTACAAGTTTACTCGTTGTATCATTAAAGAATATTGTTGTTGTTTCTTGTTAGCACAGATCTATACAGTGGGCTATCTGTGCTCTGCCAAGTGTGGGTAATTAAACCGAATTTTTAGGTTTATGAGCAATCATAAATACAACTGAACCACCGGGAAGGGCATCAAGGAATAAATATTAAATAAATGTTGTGTGTTCTTTTAATACATAAAGTCTGTGCCTCCGTTTGAAAGGAAATCAGTAGTTCTGACAGTATTGGTTAACAGATCAAGTAATAATTAATTTAAAGATAGATGGTATAAAATATCAGCTAGTAATTGATACAGGAACTAGATCTTCTCTGTCAAGATAAGATCTGGTAAAACAAAATCCAATATTATTGAATAATACATAAGAAAAAATGTTTCAAAAAGATATAAACTCCTATTAAAACTTTAGAAAATTATAGTGTTCAAGTAGAAATTGGAGATTTAAAACTTGAAAATTTCTTTTATACCTACAAGTAGATTGATTTGTAAACGCATGGTCTAGGGCAAGATTTCTAACAAAATATGTCACTGACATATCCATTATCAGAGATAAGCTACACATAGAAATGGAGATCTCATGTTTGACGGAAAAATACCTTCAAGACAGACTTACATGCTGAATACGTGCATTAAGCAAAATAGTGAGGCTAGTGATCATAAGTAAATATGCAATAGTACTGATACTTCTCATAGTGATACACGACACAGTCAGAGTGGCAGTAGATATAAATGTCATGAAAGAGGTAATGCTAGTGATGGTAAGGAGAAAACACTAAGCCTAGTACTAGTGAGAGAGAGTTAAATTGAGAGCAGAACCAGTACTCAGAAGTAAAGCAGCAAGTTAAGTGAATGCAGATAAATCAAAAGTAAAGATCTTTAAGCAATCATATAACTATGCAGACCTTTCAGGTGACTGCACGCATAAAGTTATCAACAGAGCATCTCAACAGGAGAGCTTGTTACAACGTGTGGCTGTATGATTAATTAGAGTTAGAGAAACACCTGAGAGAAATCAAGTTGTTATTGAGGCTTAAGTAGAAGATTTTGAGCAAAATAAAGAAACTAACTGAGCCAATAGAAATAGAAGAATCAGGTGCTTATATTGCTTCATGTGCTAGAAAAGAGGCTGAGCAAGTCACAGTACCTACAAAGGTTTTAAGTGTAAATTAAATTAAAGTAGTATTGCCCAAGCATATAGCATTATTTAAAGCTAGCACCATAGAAAAAGTAGATGTAGTGCAGGAGCATAATTCAGATTTTAATAAGACGTGTACACAAAGTAAATTCGGTTGGGATTCCATATTAGGAGATATGTATATCAGTTCACTAGACAGCCTTTTGGTTTATGTAATGGTCCTTCAACATTTCGGAGATTAACGGATGTAGTATTGTCAGGACTACAAGTGTCTGAATGTTTTTCTTACTTGACGTCATAGTTTTTGCTACAAGTTTTAAAGAACACTGAAAAATATTGAGACACGTATTTGATAAATTATGAAAGGCAAATTTAAAACTAAAGCCGACTAAGTGACAATTTTTGTGAGAAGAAGTGGATAGAAAGTTTATGCCACATTTGCAATGTTCCAAGACCTTTAATAAAGTTAACAAAGAAAGACAGGTAAAAACAAGATGTCTTAAAAGTTAAGAGTTTCATTGCTAAAGGGGCCACTTTTGAGCTATACTGATCTGAATAAAGAATTAATCTGAAATATAAATGCTTCAGGCTATGCAGTAGAAACAGTCCTATCTCAGTTAGCTGAGAAGGGGAAATAGCACCCAATAGCATATCAAACAGACAGTTATGAAATATCACAATAAATTAATATGAATGTTTATCACTAGTGCACTGCGTCAAGACATTCTGTTGTTATCTGTATGATAGGAAATTTATCACCCTTACTGACCATGCGTCCTTACGATGGTCAATGACATTGAAAAATCTATTACCAAGGCTAGCAAGAAGGTCGTCACTATTACGAGATTATGACTTTTACATAATAGACAAATCAGATAGAAATTATTATGTTTTATATGCATTAAGTAGGACTAGAGAAGCAGTCTGCAGATAGGCTAAAACAGACAATTAACAAAATTCAGAAAAATAGTGAATATAACTATGAAGCAGTGTGGGATGCAGATCACGTCATCTATGAGCAAAAGAAAGATGTAGCTGTAAAGTTATTAAGAGATAAAGTATTACAAGAAAAAGATACAGAGTACATATTATATATAGAATAAAATGTATTATGCAGATAGAGGAAACGTATTAAAGTTACTGCAGATAATAGTACTACCTAGTTTGAAAAATAAAGTTATGAGCACCTATCATAATATTCTATTTGCTGTGCACATGCCGGTTGCAAAATATATAGCAGAATAACTAAGAGATTCTCTTGGCAAAACATTGGAAAGATTAATAAGTACTTTTGCAAATCGTACATCGAATGTCAAAACATAAAACATGTCCACATTTAAGAAATACTCCTTTAGAGAGAATGCCAAGTTTAACCATGCTATTTTAGATTATAGCTATGGATATTTTAGATCCATTACGAACGTCATATTCAGGAAATAAAGCAATTTTAGATAAAAATACCTTAGTATTTACTAACAGGTAGAAGTACAAATTTCATCTCAAAGTCAGTGAAATAAGCTTACAAACTATTAAGAGTAAATAAGATTACACTGCTAATGGATTGGTAGAAAGATTCAACATAATGTTTTTAAGCATGATATCATAATATTGTGAAACAGATAAGAGATTGGGAATGAGCAGGTTCCATTATTATTATTAGCTATAGAAGTACAGAAAAATAATATAAACAAGAGTCTTTTATTTTTTATTACATGGTATGGATGTAATGTTGCCAATGGAGAAAATATTAGTCTCAAAGAAGGTTAATTATGGTTAGACGAAGATTATAAATGACATTTGAGATAGCAAATAAACATGTAACAAAAACAGCTGAAAGCAGAGAAAAGCAAATGGAAAAGAAGGCGAATGAAATTAATCTATGATATATGGTATGCTTTACACCCACATTGTTAAAAAGGAAAATGCCGGAAAGCTAGCTAAGCTATGGAAGAGACCTTTTATAATAGACAAGAAAACACGGCCATTGAATTTTATGCAACAATAAGTACATGATAAAATATAAAGTACACATTAACAGGCTGAAGAAGGTGAAAGAAACCAAGCATTTTGCACATTATCAGACAAATTAGAAATATTTAAAGAAATGAAATCGCAAATAAAAGTAAAAGGGTAAGAAAGGTAAAAATAATGATGAAGTAAAAGTACACGATGATTATATTGAACATGATGAAGAGGATGAAACTTTAGATCTTTCACATGAAGATTATGACGTGATTATTGACATCATGGTCGTGATAGTAGATGCATGTCAAGTGAGTGAACAGGACAAAGACATTAGCTGAAGGCATGTCGAGGGATAGCACAGATGAATCAAGTACAACAAATGAGCAAAGTCCACCAGTAATGGTAGACGCTAGTAGAGACGTTGTACAGCCAAAAAAGCAATACAATGATTACAACTTGAGACCACTTAACAGCCCTAAATTCAAGACCTGCTTACTAAAAGACCAAGCCAAGTCTCGCGGCAGAATTATTTCATTTTGAAACCAAAAACCATCTTAAATTTTAAGGATGGAGATTAAGCCACTTTTTTTTTTACTAGTGACAGTTCAATAATGCAAGTGTTAAGAGTATCACAAACAAGACTAATAGATAGTTACAAACAATTGACTAGAAAAATATTATGAAGAATTATGTGATATTTTAATGGAATTAAACGAAATTAAAGGCGGTGTTTCCACTTCAGGTAGAAGTAGGCAAAAGAAAGGCTTGATTAATGCTGATATAATTATTTCAAAATTCGTATTCATTACCCTGACCACAGAAGTTTTAAAAAATCTAAATAAAAAGTTAAATAACCAGCGACAAATTTCAAAGGAGATGAATTACTTGTTGGATGAATAAGCAACCATAATGAATTTGTTAATTTAAATATTAGAAGTTTGTGATCAGGAAATCAAACAAGTGTCAAATGTATTATTGAATATCACTAATGAGTTAATACGTGCCAGAATAGAGCAAAAAGCGATTTATAAGGCATGAGCCAAAATGTAAATTGTTAATGTAAGGATTCAGAATAACCTGCAACAGTTAGAATTTACTGTAGAAAAGAGTAGAACAGCTCAATATAGTAGCTGATAGGATTTAATATTTTTACCTTCTTCTTCCCCTAATAAATTTAGAAACCGGGTTTCGATACCCGTGGTGGGCAGAGCACAGATAGCCCATTGTGTAGCTTTGTGCTTAACTTCAAACAAACAATCAAACAAACCTAATAAATTAGAAAGAGGTTTGTATGAAATTGAGAGGGGACTTCCATCACACTTACAGTTTGTGACACCTACAAATAGTGATCAAATCTGAATGTAGCCATCAAGAAACGGCCTTAAGAGTGATCCATAACTTGTTTAAATTACATAAGGTACTTTCATTACCCATAGCTAGCAACACACTTACCAACAAATGACTGAAAAGGATTTTATGAAATGTATTGAACAACCAATCACAATATCTTATCCAAATTCAGGAATACACTCAGTATCAATATTAGCATATAGCGCTTGAAATAATTCAGGATAGAATATCACAATTGTGTGAGTCAATACGCTGTAATAATTTTACTTTTGGAGCAATAAAACACCTAAGATTTGGCTATATAGTATTAAAGATAAAATAATTCTGTCTATAGTATGCTCTAAGACAGATGTACACGAATTTGATTATCAAGCAAGGATGATAAAATTAAGAGGTAGCAATTACATAAAATTATTAGAAATTGTTCAGGATATGGACAAGACATAAGTCTGCATTCACGTTTTAGAAATAAGACTAATTACACAGTTGCAGAATTAAATACAAAGATACTGACTGTTCAGAAATTAATGATAAATTAAGAAATAAACCATTTCAAAGAGTTGGAGTCTAATGTAGAAGCCTTTTATGTTTTTTGCTTTCACTCATACGATTTTAGAACAAGTTGATGCGACTTTCTGTATTGTTGTTATGCAGATTATACATGTTAGTTCAGTTGGAATATATCATTCTTTCTGAAGTGCAGTGAAGGAGTTGCTCCAAAACAGTATGGGAAAGTAACATGGATTGAATAAATCAGACGAAATGTATAACACACCATCTTTCTAGATTTCTTTCTGTTTTTTTTTTCATCTTTATTTGATGTAGCGAGTTTTCTTATGGCCCCAAAGATCACAGTACTGCTAATTTTGTTGTTGTAATTTGTTATTTAGCACAAAGCTACACAAAGGGATGTCTGTGATCTGCGCACCACAGGTATCGAAACCCAGTTTCTATCAGTTTCAGTCTGCAGATATACTGCTGTGCTACTGGGGGCGGGGCTGATAAAAACACAATTCGGGCTGGTTGCTTTATTATGAGGGAAGAGTGATTTTTATGTCATTCTTTGTGTGCCTAATTACACTGTATAGTATGCGTAGGTCGTCAAGAAATTAATGTTGCTTTTCTTTAGATGAAAAAACCCGAACAACTTGTATATCAAAATAAAACATTTATTAAATAAAATAGTCTCCATTCTTATCAATGTTGCTTTTTCATCTTACAATCAAGTTTTTAATGCTCTGATTAAAGAAATCACTTGGCTTTGAATAAAAAACATGTCGATGTTCTCTTTAACACCTTTCATATTTGCACACATTTTCCCATTAAGATGGTATTGCAGGGAACGAAAAAGATAGTAATCTGATAGTGCCATATCTGGAGAATATGGTGGTTGGGGTAAAACTTCCCAACCCAACTCCATAATCATGTTTGCATCAAACGTGCCATAAGTGGGCGTGCATTGTCGTGGAAAAGAAGAACACCTTTCTGATTGACGAGTGAAGGTCGTTTCTGATGAAGAGCTTGATTTAAACGTTCCAGTTGCTGGCTATAGATCTTTGTATTGACATTTCGCTGTGGATTGAGGAGTTCGAAATGAATTACTCCTTTGATGTCCCACCAAATGCAAAGCGGAAGTGATTTTTGTCTAAGACTGAGCCATTATTTTTGGCGTTTAGTATTCGCATAGAGAATCCATTCTTCATCACCGGTGACAATTCTGTCCAAAAATGGTTCACGCGCTTTACGCGCCAGAAGAAACGAAACAATGTTCACAAGTTGGAAACGATGATCATCGGAGAGTTCGTGAGGCACCCAAACACCTTTTTTTATTGAGTTTTCCCATATTCTTTAGATATTTAAGAATTGTTTCATGAGAGACGTGCAATTTCAGGACTATTTCACGAGTGTGTTGCCTTGGGTTAGACTCAACAAGCGTCTTTAGAGCATCAATATCAATTCCAACGTGTCGGCCCCTGCCATCACAATTTTAAAGGCTAAAGTCAGCTGAACGAAATTTGCTGAACCATCGTTGACACTTACG
>NW_013665844.1:571398-577314 GCF_000517525.1 Limulus polyphemus | reverse complement strand
CGAACGTTCAAATCATTTCCATAAACTTCTTTGATATTCTTTGTGGCTACAAAGGCATTGTCTCCTTTTATTGTATTCAAACAGCATTACATACCGTATGTGTGTTTCGTCATGTGTCATCACTATAAGGGATTAGAATATACTAAACTTTACACATTATATAGGCTACACTAACGTAACTTTTAGGCGGTTCGTTTAACTATTATACGTGATTTACGCTTGTTTTGGGGGGTGGTTAATGAAAGTGTTCCAAAAACGCGATATCAATTTCTTGGCGACCTAATAGATGACAACACAAAATACGTCCTGGATGGGTGTTTATAATATGCCATTTCTGCTTATTTCTACGGGTGATTATTTTTATGTTGGCAACATTGTTTAAGTTATGGTAGTTCTATGTCTTTAAGATGACACTTTGTCGCGAGCTCAAATCTAAATGAAGGGGATATTGGTTCCTATAGATATAAGACAGGCTGCTGAATAACGATGTAATAACGTGCAAACATGAGTTGATTAATTACTATGTGACAATGAGCGTGTAAGTGCGACAGCATGAGCGTATATTCTGTTATATATTTAAAGTAAGTTGTGAATATAAAATCATATAAATGAATGTGAAGTATACAAGAGTGGAATTTTTAGGATAATAAAGAATTGTGTCTTCAAATTTTAATACATCATACAGTTTGTAAAATACTGTATGATCTGTGTTTTCTTAATACTGGTAAAAAGTATATTCAGTTTGGTACCAAACTAGAATATTCATAAGAGTCTATGAGAAGGAAATGGAGCTTTCAGAAAATCTACGCCACACCAGATGTGGGTGAATGAATAACTTTTAGTTTGGGTTACTGAGACATCGATAGATTATGTGACTATTTATAAGATGAAATCATGATATGATTTGTCTGAAATTAAATAAAGCATAGTGTAACTACTGTTTTTGAATACTTCTGATTTAGAAATACGTTTAATTTGTATGATTGAACTATTTCTTAGCTTTGGAAGATGATGTTGACTGTGCTATTTTGATGTTTGTTTTCTCAACAAGATAGTCGTAATTCAGAAATTTTGTGAATTGTTGTTTAAGACTCATAACGTAGGTAAATTAATATGTAGAATTATACACGAACTTTCCTCTACGTTAAAATACATTTATTTGCGAGCTTTAGGCCCTTTAACGTAGAAAAAAGTGCGTGTATAATTCTGCATATCAGAAATTTTGTGTTAATTACATTAACAGATGTACCTTTGCGATGCACAGTGAGAGGTTTATGAAAGTTAGCAAATCATTTATATGATTCATTTATTGATTTTATAGAGAAGAAGCATCGTTTCCTTTTATCCATGGCTACATCTTTACAAGGGTTTGTGGCTACATATACACTCACAAACTCTCTTTCTCTTCTTTCAGTTGTTCTTTGTATTCAAGACAGGCTTCTCCTGCGTACTTTCTTTGTTATGATCACACACACAATAGAACTAAATAGTCTAGAACTAAAAATGATTGCTAGAATCTGAAGCTGAAAGAACTTTGTGATCCTTGCTTTCTGAGCACTTTGGTGAAATTTTATAGAGAACAGTGGCAGAATATTCATTGAGAAACAACCTGAGATCGCTTGTATAAAGTGTTCCATGTATGTAGTGAGGAAGATGTTATCTTAATCAGCGCAGAATATGAATCAAACTTTGGCAAATCTTGATGGAAAAAGTTCTTTTTTAGTGTATTATGTCTGTATTGATTTCATGTGATGCTGAGTATGGTGAGTGTATCAAACAAGTAGTTATGTAATGTAGCGATAGTTTAGTTATTGGTGTTTGCAGGGATCTAGAACAGTGAATGTATTTCCGTGTTTAACACTGTATTTAGCCTGTGTTAATTTGAGTTTGTATTAATGTATGCTCTAGTGGTAAGCAAGAATATTAATCTGGCTGAAGGAAATACTAGTTGAAAGTCTTTTAATTCAGCCTGTGATTATTTGCCATGCTGTGATTCAAACTTAATGGCTCACAGATGGCAGCACAATAAAGTGTAGCTTATTTGTTTGTTTTTATAGAGAAAAGCCGCATTGAGCTATTTGCCGTGTTTACCGCGAGGAATCGAACCCCAGATTTTAGCGTTATAAGTCCGTAGGCTTACCGCTGTCCCACTGGGAGAAGTATAGTGTAGCAAGGCTTCTGAGAAATTATTTGCCCAGGCAGTACGTACTGATAACCAGGAATGATATGCATAAAGCATTCCTAGTCTCTCTAACGCTATAGGAATATACAACGACATGTAATTATGATATATGTTTATGACAACTTGGGTGTATGAATATATGTGTGTTCTATTGAAAATGTATGAAGACATTAGATAAAGTTCTTTATGAATGTTATATTATACAAATAAATCAATTACGCAGAGAATACAACTGTCAGGCAACAAACGAATAAAAATTAAAGAATTTGATCTGAATGTTAAAAATTGAGGTTTTAAGTAAATGGTAATTCATTGGAATACACGATGCACCTAACACTTACATTTATGCTGATGAAAGAATGTCATCATTTTTTTACACTGAAATATTCGACAGCTAGTAACAGGAAAATATATAGTTTTACTCGATATTTTTCATAATATTAGTGAACAGGTGAAATTATATTTAGAAAATTATCCAAAGTAACTTATGTTGACATACCAAATATTTGTTTAATATTGAGGTTAAGTGCTCAGTCATTTATATTTAACTATTTAATAAGCATGTGGTTTTATTGGATATTTCCTTGTTTTAGTACAATTTGCAGTAAAGTAAATGAAAAAGGTTGGCTGAAAATGTACAAATAAATAATAAGGATTTCTTCAAATACGTTAAGGTTAAGCAAAATGTTAGGATGGGAGTAGGACCCTTGAGGGGTAATAACTGAAGACTGATGAGTAAGGGATGGCTGGGTTTTAAATTCTACTTTTTTCAGTTTTTACCAATGAAAATGTTAACAATATTCCTCAACTTAAACAGTTCTAAGCTTGCTAAAAAAAAAAGAGAAGTTTAAAGAAATAATTTTTGGAGCATAGCTACAAGATCCAGATTTGAAATACTGGTTGAGAAAACTTACTAAATCTTATCTTAACTGCAAAATGTGTGAACAAGATTTGTTTTTAGAGAATCGTAGCTCTGTAGGCATGCACAAACTATTAAGCATGTGCAAAAAAATGAGCGGCATTATTGTCTACGGGGATAAAGCCTTGGTAAATATTTCCATAGCAAATTTTATTTTAAAGCCAGACAAATATGTTAGAAGATAAGCACATCCTTTTCGTAGTTCAAAATAATTTACCTTTGAAACAGTTAATTGTTTAAAAATTGTCAGCAAAGAATGTTATACCAAACATGAAACTTGCTAGCACAAAAGAAACAAATATTACAAGACAAGGAATCTACCATATTATAATGACTTACTAACTAGCAAACTCCAGAGTAAAGGTATATATTTTTATTGCTTTTGGTAACGTAGTTGATAAAACCTCAGAAACACAGCTTGTAATAGGTGTCAGATTTTGTGATGATTAACTGTAAATGAAAATATTCTTGATCGCGTTAAATACTCAGAAAAAAACTATTTATGTTGTTTATTGTTAAACACAAAGCTGCTCAATGAGCTATTTGTGCTGTTCCCAACACGGGTATTGAAACCAGGTTTTTAGTTTTATAAGCCTTCAGACTTACAATTGAGCCAATAGAGAAGGGGGGGTTCAATTGTTTATGAGAGGCTGACTCATTGCTTTTATACGATATAAAGTGTCAATGCAAACTTGGAATCTGTGCTGTTACTACAAAGGTAGAACATAATAAGAGAGCATAAAATTATTGCTGCACAAATTAAAAAATATCAATCCTGGTTGGTAGTAGTGAATGAATCATGTCACTTGAGTCATTTAGTAACCTCTTGTGCATATGCAAAGCTATCAGAATTACTGGAAGATCTTTGTCAAACAACATTTTTACTTTTCATTTCTAAAGCAAAAAAAGGCAAGAAACCTTTAAAGATTTCCAGCACTTTGTTTTCTTACAAAGAAAATGTTATGGTCATTCTAGACTTTATAACTTTCTTGGGCAATAGAATGAACGTCAATTATACTATAACAACCTTGTTTTTGAAGATTTTACCCATACAAATAGAGTTAAGAATTTTGGATTGCTTTATATTATTATAACTTGTTATAATAACAACTGTTATAACTGTTATTATTATAAATTGTTATAACTGTTATTATTATAAATTGTTATAACTGCTTATACCAGTTCTCATGTATGCATCAGAATGTTGGACAATATAGCCAAGTATAGAAAAGTTGTGGTTCTTAAAGTGGATTTGAAGGTATTTTAGACAAGTAACACCTCAAATGAAGATATATTTTGTCTAGAGCAGGATGCAGGAGGAAGCTGCTGAGTAACATCAGAAAGAGACAGTTGAAGTTTCTCAGACAAGTTGTGAGGAAAGAAGAAATTGAAAGTTTAGTCGTAACTGGAAAGATTGAAGGAAGGAGAGACCGCGGAAGATAGAGGTTGAGTTATGTCAAGAGTCTATCTGTGGAAGACCATGGTCACCAATGTCCTGTTTGGATATGGTACATAGAGAGAGAGACCCATGCAAAAGACCTAATTTTGAAAATGTTTCAAAATCCGTCACTGAAAGGGTTAATGGCGTTTTGAAATAGAAACTCAATGTTCTATAGTTATCAAAACATTGTGCATGAACTTCATGAGTAGAAACCATGTTCATAAAAACAAGTGCATTTTAAATTTAAAGCATCAAGAAAGGCAAAAATCTTCCAGTAGAGCAGGTGTATTTTTGACTTGCTGCCACCTCTTCCATGTGTGGTCTCAAAAGTGATCTTAATTTTGGAAAACAAAATGTAGCAAGAGTATAAATGAGTCGGCTCAAGCTTTCTACATTGAAGCAATTTAGAAAATTTGGATGAATACGTGTACACTTTCGTCCTATTGAAGCTCAGTATTTGAGCCCACAATCTTCATTGGAATTTCTCAAACCCCGTGAAATATTGCCAAATTAATAATAAGTGTAAAAAGCAAATAATAATGAATGTTGATACCGTTGAGATAAAGATATTTTGGAATAATAGAAGTTCACTTTAAACCGAAGAATGCAGCTGATATCTTATTATTTTAAAGGGAGTTATTATCTCTCTGCTGTTGCTGCTTTTTCCAATGTGATTGTGAAAAAAAAACAGATTGGGACAGTCAGCTCACATTTTTAAATCCGAACTCTAACACTACTATGTCATTCTTTGGCGGGCCTAATGGTACATGTCAGGTTTGGTGATAGTCGGTCAAGCGATTCGTTAGTTATAAGAGGACACACATACTCAGATTTTTGTCAAATAATGGTTGATACATAGCAAATTAAAACAACGAATAATAGATTTAAAAGCGTTTCTGGACATTTTAAATAATATCTCTTCGTAGGTTTTGAAGACATATGGGAAGTAAGTTTTCCTTAAAAAAGGAGTTTAGGATGCGAAGTCGAGAATTTTAAAAGGCTAGTAAATATAGACTAGATAAAAGGAGAAAATTTGTATTACTACATTGCGTAGATGAAAATAAAATGGTTTGCATTCGAATGAGTTAAGCCCAATCCTCGAACGACAGCACCTGAACGTTAACTCATCAGCTCTTAGCGGTATTAGCGAGAAGGCGGCGAAAATTACTGCAAGCAACATTATCTTCTGTACAGAGTGAAACGAATATAATTAGAAGTATAAGAATCAAAGTAGAGAAGTAGTGATAATATGGTCTTGAGGTAAAGATAGGAGCTATCATATAAGCAATTCTTAATTTGGTTTTAGCACTTTTACATTTTGATAAAAACCCAAAGAGGGAGAGAGTAAGTATTGTTTGTTTGTTTTGGAATTTC
>NW_013665844.1:569675-571068 GCF_000517525.1 Limulus polyphemus | reverse complement strand
TAAACATGGAACTTTAGGGATTAGCTTTAGTCGTGTAAGAGTACGAACTCTTGTTCTAAAAAGCGGAGCAGAAAAGTGAACACATTTAAACAAAGGGCAACAGTCAAGTTTGGAATAGCAAAACTTTTGGGAATAAAACGTTTCTTTCGTGGAATTTCAGGCATTTCGACACCATTCTTAATAATTTAAAGAACAATTCGTTTTTTGATTAAGAAAACAGTTTCACTTGTTTCAAAAAGCAAACACACATTAGCAGTGGTAAGATTCTCTTGCAAAACTTTAATACGCGTAACAAAATTAGATTGACAGCCAAGATGAGCGTTAGATGTTTCCCAAGGAAAATTTGACATTTTCGTTAAACACAAATTTTATTGGTTTACGAATATCAGGTGCCCAATTACAGCAGCAAAAATCATAGTTTGAAAATTGAAAGAAACTCCCACAAAAATTTGAGCAGGTTGGAAGTTAGATTGGTAGAAAGACTTAGGCGAAGAAGAAGAAAATATAAGTAGTATAGTACATTAATTTTACATGCTCATTAAAATTAATATTGCTATATACTGTTACATAAGTGAAGATTGTTACACTTGTTAATAATATTTATGTAATAATTTAAAACTTCAGGTTGGTATGTATTTGAAGATAATAAAGTAGAGCGTGAGAGATTGCTATGATGTTTATTCTAAGCAGTAATGGTGAAAGAGAAGAGTCTGAAGAAATTTTAATACCTCGAACAAAAATCGATAAATGTTAGGCGTATATCACTGTTGCAAAAGGGTGATTAATGGTTAAGACATTATTGGTTTGATGAAGAGGAGACATATCAGATATTTCTGAACGGTGAGTAGAAATTAACACTAGGATTAACTTTTTAGTTTAAGAGGTTGAGCAGCACCTAGGTGAACAGATAAAACAATATTACATATTTAGCTTCTCACTTCAAAACAAAGATGTGAAAACGTCTGCAAAGCTCCAGTATTTTTAAGAGTTTCATATTAAATTCAGCGTCAAATGTACAGTTAAATGAACTCTAAAAGCATCTCGAATCGATCTTTGACAAAGTTTTTGATTTAAAAACATCTTATGCCGACTATTAAGTTTTCTTTAGGGTAACTTGTTTTTACTCGAATTGTATAATTCCCTATCTACCGTTAAAAAACGGCAAGAGAGCGACAAGGTTAACGGTAAGAGAGCGACAAGGTTAATGGTAAGAGATAGAGAGACAAGGTTAACGGTAAGAGAGAGAGACAAGGTTAATTTTGAAAATACCGGTATTTCCTATTCAGTCAGGCGTTAAAAAAGACATTATCTCAAATATAGTGGTAGATGTATTTAATTTTAATTATTTCTCTCATACCTATCATTTGTGTACGAGTGCGTGTTCGAACTGTGT
>NW_013665844.1:552747-569208 GCF_000517525.1 Limulus polyphemus | reverse complement strand
GTATATACGTGTGAGTGTAGAATGTGATGTATATATGTGTGTGTGAGTGTATAATGTGATGTATATATGTGTGAGTGTATAATGTGATATAAATATGTGTGAGTGTATAATGTGATGTATATGTGTGAGTGTATAATGTGATAAAAATATGTGTGAGGGTAGAATGTGATATAAATATCTATGAGTGTATAATGTGATATAAATATGTGTGAGTATAGAATGTGATATAAATATGTGTGAATGTATAATGTGATATAAATATGTGTGAGGGTAGAATGTGATATAAATATGTATGAGTGTAGAATGTGATATAAATATGTGTGAGTGTATAATGTGATATAAATATGTATGAGTGTAGCTGGTGGAGTGTATATTTGTAGAAGCTAAACCAAATGGTATTAAAATTGTTTTAATTAAACCTATAGATATACATTATTAATAAGTGAATCATTCTACACTCACACATATTTATATCACATTCTACACTCACACATATTTATATCACATTCTACCCTCACACATATTTATATCACATTAGTGAACTAGTATTTAAAGCATTCTGGGTGTCCAACTTAGTTTAACATTGAGATATGGGTGGTTACGAAGTTTTGCGTGTATAAATATTTTTACAAACAACTTACTAGCCATTCCTCTGAAAACATATATGTTTGTGGACGACGGTTTTATATTCTAATTATATACATAAATACAACGACAAATTACACACAAACGGGGGACTAATAAGTAGCAATAGCAGTATAAGCAACCTGGTATTTAAATTCCCTACAGACAAGTATATAGTAAAAATAGAGAAAAAAATACTTTAATAACTGTATTTATACATCTGCACGTTTGAATTCTATTACACGCATTAATTTTTCATTCCAGCATTTTACAAGTAACTCGAAATAGTAATGCTATATAATTCTTCTTTAAATGAACCACTGTGTCATATTAAACATACCAGGTGTTTCTTCTTTTCTTAGTTTAGAAATAGAATAATTTCTTGTTCAACAAAAATTCACAGTTTTTCCCACTTACATAAGTTTGGCCCAAACACACGTGTTAAATATTTAATGTACAAATAACCGGAATTAGAATACGGCAACATTATTCTTATGTTAGCTCCAACTTTTCAAGTGTCATTTCGCCCTATGGTATTTATTTTTGGACCTTCCCACGGACACTGTCGTTAGAGAATCTCTTAGATTTGTATTAATGGGTTCTTTAGTGGCATCTGTTGTATAGAGGTTTAGAAATACCTGTTCGTTTTCCATATTTTTATTAACTGGATTACTAGATGACGTAAGTGACAAGTGAAGTATGGGAGATTTGCTGTATTCAAATAAGTATTTAGTTGTTGGATTGTCAGTTTGGCCAAATTTAAGTTCGCGCTCAGGATTTTCTCGTAATATAGATTTATCTCCATCGAGAGAGGAACGATTTCCTCTCGCTTTTGTTCTCACTTATGATTGAGTTGAGTTTGATTGTTTTGGGTGTTGTAAATAAATAAAGTGTTTTTGTTTCACTGCAGAACCTTTGATAGTTAGGTCAATATTTCACAATGAATTTTCTGCTGAACCACCTCTAGTTAGTGTGATTACTATTTTTGCCTGTAAGTTAACAGTACTCCTGAGAATACTACATGAGAATGAAAGTGACATGAGGTATCAGATATTCTCTGCAAGCAAATATCGTACATTATACACATGAACTAAGTCATAATAAATAGTTATTAGTTTCAAATACCAACATATATGCGATAATGAGGTGTACTTACATGCACTGTGCACTTTAGGGATATAGTTATATCAACATTATTTAGCTGAACATCTATTTTAGCTGTACAGAAATGTCTTTACATTTATCAACTTCATGTTAAAATTGTTTCGCCTACTTACCTTCGCAATGATCCTATGTTTCAACATATTTTTGTTGCTCTTAATGTTTGGATTTTTATTAATTATCAGACAACGTGCTATTATCTTTCAACATTCTTTTTTAAAAAAATAAGAGATCTTTAAAGGATCAAATAGACTTAGCGAGACTGTTTTTACTGCATGATTTGATTTCTCATATATTTCCTGTGTCATTTTCTTTCACATCAAACGTTCTATTACAGCTTATTTTTGGAGTTTTAAGGTGTTTTTAGAAATATGTTCTGATTGTATATATGGTATTCTCAAGTGCACTGATAACCTTGGAAGCAAGGATAACAACTGTAATAGCTAGAAGAACGTCAATAAATGTACTAAAGAGAAAAGCTGAATTACTCTAATTCTAAGTTTGAACCAGGGATGAGATTTAACATGATGTTAGAAGTAAGTGAAACGCAATCTTTATTAAACCAAAAACAATCAGAGCAAGTAAGTGCACTGGACGATGGAAGATGCTCCTAGTTGACAGAAAGAAGACTGGACTACACATATTCAACTTATATAATACAATATATACAGTATGTTCTAAAATCAATACACACTTACATAATATACATGGTGATTGCAAAGTAAATATCCCACTTCAGAGAAGATAAAGAGTGCTGTTGTAACACAGATATGATAAGTGATCCACGGGAAATAAAATCCGACATTTGCTAAATTTTGCTACAGGTAGGCAGACATTATACAATTTGCGTTGCAGCCATGCTAGCTGTTCAATATGTGCACCCGTTACATCCACAATGCATGTTTTTCAGTTCATGTTATTGCGTTTTAGTAAAGCTACAATATTTACCGTATCTTCATGATGCACATTGCTTTCCGCAGTAATGATTTTTCCTACTGGATATTTGGATAGAATGCAAATTATGCGGGAGTAGTACTCATTGTGATAAGACTTGATAAGTATTGCAATTAATTCTTCATGCATTATTTATCATACATGAGCGATGGTACCAGCTTGCACGTTATAGTTTAGACTTACAGCTCAGAAGAAGGACAGTTGCTTTATCATCATGCTATATATATTACATATATTAACGTATTACGAAAACTTACCAATACGTTGTTTAGGCCCCATTTAATGAACGGCTAAACTAACCTACATCGTACGGCCTCATTTTGGTTCAATACAGATACGTGGTATTAGAAAAATAAGTTCTTTATGAGCATTCGCAATTAAACGGCCAGTTCTCTCAACTAATGTAATAAATTCAGTAACTAAAGATTTCAATATTATTGTTAATTAAATTTTTTGGTTTAAATACTGAGTCAAAAGTATAATAAATAGCCTTATTTAAGAAGAGATATATGTAAATTATTTGATTTAAGCATCTAAACTTTGAAAATTTTAGAATTTTCGATATAATTCCAAACAATGATATCTATAAAAAAAAATGTTCTGAAAAGTGAGAAACTTTATGATACTTTTAACATATATTTCCTAAACTTGAACCATAAATATAAAATGAAAAATGCATATGCAGCTTTTCAATATGAATATATGTTTGAATTTTTTATCATATAGCCATAAATCGAAAAGTGCAAGAAAAAAATGTTAAACTGTATCTCAATTTAAGCTTCAAGAAATGAGTTAATTTTTATTTTTTCTAAATCCAACACTATATAAATTCTGATTGATTTTTCAGGAAGTTTAAGCAAAGAACTGTGTGTATTATTTATTTTACCAGGAGGAAGTAATATTGGAAATATATATCGTTGGCATTCAAGAATGTTCTATTCATAAGTATTGATCTATATTTGTATCAAGTTACATTTTTAGAGGTTTTTTCATTAGTACAGGAGATATGTAGGGGTCATGAAAGATTATACAGTTGACTTTTCGATCTATGAATATCCACAGGACTTAGAAATTGAGAAGACCTACCCCTTTTAAGTTATTTTTTAAACTTAACCAATGTTCTTCATTAGATTCAAACTAATGTATTTTACATGTTTCTATTTTACCTTTTCTATTTCTGTTTAAAAAGGACAAAGAAATTTTATAGAATATTTAGTGATTAATTATTTTTAGCCATCCAAGTGGATAAGTTAAAAGATTATATATATTTCACATTTCTCATCGATATTAAGATCTTCGTAATGAAATCATATTGTTTTAAATGTCCTTTTTATGCATCGGATCTGACTATAGTTTATTCAGTAAACTTATTCTAATAAGGTAAGATATTCTCACCATTACTGTTATCGAGTTCTTACATTAGATTTTATTAAAATTTCTCAAAATCTAATAGTTTCCATTTCTTATTTAGTGAAATTATGTGAAAATGAATGAAAATCAAAAGCTTGAAAACTGAATAAAACCAGCACAAAAATATTTACTGTGGAATGGAAAGATTTTTTTAACTATTGCAATAGAAATGTATAAGAAATCAAAATGTAAACTTATGCTCCAAACGTTTTACAACAATTCAGAAAACGAGAGCTAATAAAATACCAATAACTGAGTCAAAATTTAAAAATAAGAGTTTCTGGTTACTATTTATGCAGTTTCAACGATTGATACATTTTAAGTTTTAGCACCCTGATGTAGAAAAACAAATCATAGGTGGTATGCCTTACTATTCAACAATTCCATGGGTGATTAGTAAACATGAGTCTATCCTGAAAGTTTAGTCCACGAGAAAGGCGGATGCCAAAACTATAGTTTGCTATCTTGAATTTGTCAATTTCTAACCTCCAATTGGCACTAAATAATTCGAACACAAGCCTAGAAAATTGTACTGTAGTACTTTTCTTGGTGAAATGTAATAAATAAAATGGTCCTTTCTAAAAATAAACTTACAGTTAGTTTGTTAAACGAGCTAGAAGTTGGTGAAATATAGTTTCATTGCTAAAGTGAGAGCTTGTAGCTTCGTATATTTTCCCTAGAATTTAGGAAAAATGGTAATAGCTATTATTATACTCAAGTAAAAGTTTGGAAAATACATGCTCCTGCATATTTTTGAAATGTTAGAAGCTGAGGAAGTAGTTCTGGATCTTATCAAGCTGAATTAAGAAGTTTAATATCAATATAGGTTTGCTTAAATCCTTAATTACTGTGCACCTTGTTTGTTTTGTTTTTTTATCCCTAAAGCTCATTAAGTTTTATATAGACAGACTGATTTCTTAGTGTTATTTTATTCTTGACACGCTAGAAATTTTCAATGAATATTGTAGAGTAACTGGTCCCTTTGTTCATAATTTTCTTCATAATTACGAGCTTCAAAAGTTGGATATCAGCATAAACACAAAGGGACTAATTAACTATATTAAGGCAGTAGAGAAAAAAGCTGACATGAGATTGGTATCATAAGCTCATTTCTATCTTCGATCAACAGGCTAATCATGAGTGTCTTTGTATTTTCATACCGTTCAAAATGGGTAGAGCATGTTACATGTACTTGTTTTTTTATAAATCACATAAATTAAAGTAGATGTATTATTTCATGACTTTCGAAGTGAAATTGAATGCAAGAAAATTTCATTTTAAAAAAGTTTCAGACGAAATTGAAAATAAGTGAGCTTACTTTTTATAAGTTTTCGAAAATATAAATGAAAAGTTTTATTAATAGCTTTAAATTAACGTATACTATAATACAAAGAGCAATCACGTGTTATTTGAAACTACATTTTGTAATATAAAGCTGCAACTAAAAAAATTAGAATAATATGCTAAAAATTAAAGCGATATAAGAACTTTGTATCCAGAAACAACAAAATATAACCAGCCTTATACATTAACTGTTTGCACATTGGATTTTCTCATCCTGGTTGCCGACAAATTATGCAGTCTTCATCAAAAGCAGAGCTTCTACTATCTTCCACGTGCAATGCATAGCCTGTTAGAACTACTTTCCCTAGTTCAATATTCCCACACTCATATAATGAAATAATTACTCTGGGGATGGAGTCTGTTTTATGCAGTTGTGTTGTATTAGAATCCCAAATTAAATTGCACTCCTGCGCTCTTTTATTTAGTAATGTTCTTCTCTAACCACTGGATATCGGCCTGTTATTATCACAGTTCACGGGGCGTCGCCTCGATCTCTTGGGTAGTCGACTGACATGCTACGTTACAGAACTCTAGCTATTTATCTAATAGGAAAGAGTAACACAAAATATTTCAGACTAACAAAAAACGTTATTTCATTATTAGTAAATAGAAACAGATTCATATCTAATAAACATGCATCACAGTAAAATAAATTTATATGAATATTTATACCAAACGCAACATTTTCACTGCAGTTAAAAAACTCTCTTACATACTAAGATGGGAATTATAAATATCTTTTTTTTTGTTATTATTATTAGAAATCAGTTTTGTAATTCGTCATCCTCAAAGTCCCTTGAGAAAGGTGTAAGCTGAAACGTTTCGTAAAAGAAAAGTGCATTTACCTGAAGCGGCTTGTCGTCTTTCTCGAATATGAATTATAAATATCATCTTAAAAAAGATGGCAAAATAAGAATTTATAAGTAACAAATTAACAAAACGAAATACAGATGATAGATTATAAGTATTTCTGTGATAAATACTAATAAAACACCATCGGTGTATAAAAAAGCATTGGGAATGGTTACTCAGTTCGTGATCTCTTTACCTTATTCCCCATTGTAGTGTTCTTATTTCCTGACTGATATCTATAATTCATAATTTAAATAATTTAAATGCAACCCAACAAATTAGGAATAACAAATGTTAAACTAACAAATAAATAATTTTTCTACAAATTAAAGTAGAACACCGCACAGTGAAGAATCTTGGGTAACGTCGAATATCATAATCTCATACAATACATAAACAAGCGAGAGCCCTAAATTGATTTCAGGTTATCTACGTAAAGCTCGAAAATAGTTAAAAAATAAATACCGAGAAACAGCAGCCCTAAATATAACATCACAATGAAAAGTACGCATGAACAAAAGACGTGTGCGCTGACGTTATCAGATAGTTAAAGTAGGCACTATATCAGCACAATAGAAGTGCCTCAAACTAAATTAATTTTACCAATGAATTAAATACTCATCATAGTTGTATGTTTAGAACATCACCTTTTTTGCAGTGTTTCTTCAGCCCGATATGGCCAGGTGGTTAAGGCGCTCGACTCGCAATCTGAGGGTCACGGGTTCGACTCCCCGTTACACCAAACATACTCGCCCTTTCAGCCGTGTGGGCGTTATAATGTTACGGTCAATCAAACTATTCGTTGGAAAAAGAGTAGCCCAGGAGTTGGTGGTGGTGATGACTAGTTGCCTTCCCTGTAGTCTAACACTGCTAAATTAGATAGCCCACGTGTAGCTTTGCGCGAAATTCAAACCAAACTACTATGTTTCTTCAGTTGAGCACATTTCTGCGGATAGCCAATGGAAAAGCGGAAACGTTCAGTTTCTCTCAATATACTAAAGAAAATTTTCTTTTAGGAAATGCAGAGACTAAAATATTCCAAATATACGTAAATAAACATTTCTAAAATATTCTGGAAACTATGCTACTGTGGAATATAAGTGAGACATAAGATAGTAAATTATATTTCATTTTTATGGTTGTGTTTATCGTTTATTTATTATTTCCTTCTATCCTTTAGTTTATCTATGAATTTTTAGTTATATTAAAACGCTAACTCACCACATAGCTAATCATTTGTAGTTTGAGTAAATATGTATGTATATATGATGGAACTGATACCAGCTTTCCTAGCGGTGATTATGTAAATATATGATCACATGAGGTTGTACTCTCATGACCTACTCAGTGAATAAATACTCTGCCAAGAGCTTCATTAAAAGAAAGAGACGAGACAGTTAGTTAATTGTTACTGCTTATCACTCTATATTGTTATTAATATCGAAAGGTATTTTTGCAATATTGTATTTTCTGTATTTCTCTTTTATAATTAGGTTTTTTTACTGACTCTTTTTGAAATAATATTGATATTTATGATATATGGTTTATTAATATTAGTGTGAAGTCCTGGTCAGGCACGTGTTTATTAACTTTGTTTTGGTAAGTGTTGAATTCATTTCTAAGTGTTGTTATTGTTGAATAAATTGTTTGTTTTTGTTGACTTTTGGTTCTAGCAGTGTGTTAATTTTAGGCCGTTATACACATATCATAAGTTTCTTTTATTTTGTTAGGAAGCGCGCGGGGGTATTATATATATTTTTTAAGTTTGCAAAAATCAAAATTTAACTAAAAAGGTGAAACTCATGGAAGGGAGGTTTCAGCAACTTTAGGAACACAGTTCATTGTTCAGTTTCTGTACTATATCGCTGAAGTATTTTGTGGATCTTAAACTCGGTTCATCAGACAGCAAAGCAAATGATGTCAACGCAGTATATGAATAATTCCAGACCTTCCTTACGGTGACTAAAGTGACCCTGAAGAGTCTATTGTAGTAACTATACAATAACAGCTGTGATTCATGATTTTACACCACCTTTGTCGCATTGAAAATTATGTTGACAGATTAACAGGAGATTCTATCGGGAAATATACTGTAAAGTAATTCTGAATTCTCTGAAATTGACTTAGTTTGTGAAAGAAAGAGACCAGACATGATGTAAAAGTACATTGAAACTATTTTTATTCGATAACGCAATTAAGTGTCTGTATTTCTTAGACAGAAGAATACATCTTTACAGGAAAACCACTTAAGTTCTGAGAAATGTGTATGATGTTGTGTAGAAAATTTTAATATGTTAAAGATTGTTCTCCACTGACAAAGCAGCATTATGTACAACAATGCTCTATTCTTCTAGACCATCGAAACAATGAAGGCCATGACTTCGATAGATGATCTGACATGCTAATAGAATAGGTTGCTGGCTACTGTATGTACAACCTTTCCCACAGATAGGCAAAGCTGATAAAGAATGTAATGGCTTTCTCGGCTAACATTATATCATATATACACCACATTAATGAAGTATTTTTGATATTTCTGTGTTAATAAATGGCATTTTTACCTACCACACTTTTCCTCACCCTTTATTTTCAGGATATCTCGGCTGTTCCTAATATTAAAACTCAAAACCAATCAAATTTACCCTCGAATTGGCCAAGAAATTGGAGTAACCTTCTTTTACCCTTCTAATAATATTTACATGGCAAAACTGTTCCTCCTTCCTCTTATACAGGGCCCAGGCCTTCGTCCATTTTATAGGCATTTCCTGACAGTTTTACTTTACGATTTAGATCTGCTATAGGGGGGGTGATGATTGTTGGAGGGGGCCGTTGCTGTCTCTAGCTTTAGCTGTCAGTGGGGCTGTTCCTGTGACCTACTAGGCGACAATAGCTCACTCCCGTTAAGATGGGTAGAGGACCCTTGTTTACCCTCGAGCGTTATTACTGTTGTTCTTACAGTTGTTGACATCGGTTCCCCTTCATTCACTAGGAGCACCCTTGCCACTTGTAGTAGTGGAGTCCTGGCAGCTGTCAAGGTCCCAGTAGCTGGAATAGACATGACTGCAACATTTTTCTCGGCAGTTAACGTGGTCACTGACAATCTCCCTGTGCCTAGTTTACCCTTGGAAATACTTCTAATCATGGAATATTTTCTCTGGTTTAGGTATCTAGTGTTCCCATTGGAGGTGCATCCCTTGATTGGTCATACTAGGGTCTGGTGATTGATAGGCTTTGATCTTTGTACCCTCAGTTGTGCTACCTGTATGCTCAGATCAACCAGTGTGGCGGAAGTGATTCTGACACTGGTGGAGTACACACTGATAACCCAGGTTCATGTGGTTGATTGGAAGGTGATGACAGTTGCTTGGATATGGGAGACTTCGACACAAACCAAACAATAGACTTCACAAAGTTTCTCACATCCAATGCATTGGCCAGCAATGTATCCTCATTCATGGACTCTGCCAGCTCAAACGCCAGACTGGCTTTTGAGTCTGTTGGTCGGCCACAAAATACAGGTCTTTATTGAACATGAAGTCTTCAACCTATTGCTCTCCATTGCAGGTAATAAAAAACTTGGGGGTTTAACAAACACTAAAAATGAAGCATCATTGGCTAGTTGAAGATAGCCAGAAAGGTTACAAATTTGATCTTCATTAGCAAACGTTAGGATTGGGAATAGTCCACCAGGCTTCATACGGTCTGCACTTGACCAACACAAAGCTGTGCTACTCCTTGCCATGACAACAGCTAACACATTTTATCTTTCCTACCCATTTTCACTCCTGCCTGGTTGTTGTGTAAACAGAACACTGGTCCAGTAGAAACGAAATGTGGTCAATCTGTAAACATTAGGTCCGACATAAAATAGCTAACTCAGGCTGCCACTGTACAAAAGCCAACCTCTAGCTTCTAATCGTGAGACTCCACTAACACTCACATTGCCTCTAGTAGTTAAGTTTGAATACAAAGCGGCATCACTTAGGTGCTACTTTCTGCCTCCAACAGTACATCCACAACCTGTATTTTCATGCATCTTAACTTCACCTTATACTGATACAATGTTAAGCATCTATATATAGTAAAACTGTGTGCTTACTAGATATTTCAATTTACGTGATTGAAGGTAATCTATCACAATCAAATAAAATACTGCTCCTTTGTTCTCCTGAAAAAAAAAACAGTCAACTATTCGAAAGCGCTCGATTTTTTGGTCTTATTTTAATTTTACTACACTTTATATGTGATCCTTTGTGCTAACTCTATTATCAAGAAATAAAATACTAGGTATGAATTCTAAGTTAGTGTTTTTGGGCAGTGATTTGGGAGATTTTAGATCCAGAAGGAACAAATTAAAAGAAATCTGAAAAAAAAAGTAGAAAACATCTGCAACTTATTTGGTCTTTATAACAAATTCTGGTCTTATTGGTTTCTAATGCTTTACCAACTTTTTCGTTTAAACTCTTACTTATACATTGTTTCAATACGATAAACTTAACAGTAATATTCAATAAGTAGGGACTTAAGTCATATTTGAGTCATCCAAATGTTTTGCCATAACGTACCATACTTTCTTCACCTAATTAGGCTTACTTGATGTCTTAGTTATAGAAGAAAATATCCGTAGCTTTCAAAAAAATATAATTTAACATAATATAATTTGCTCCAGCCACTGGTTTATAAACTTGTTCGCATGACATGCTGTAAAATCATAAAATGGTATTAAAGAATGATTGTATTAATAAAGCCAGAAAGATCATGGGAGAAAAAACAACCTTGAGAATACATTAACATATATATTTTCAGTGGATAATAACTTCTTAGCAGATATAAATCTATACTTTGGAATGGTCAGAAGATGTTTACTTGTAATTCGAGGTGTTATTATAGAGAACTATTCATTTGTATTTGTTCCAAGTACTAAAGTAAATAATTATTTTATGTTAATTGTTAATATAGTTGCAAATGTCTTTCATTTCACTTCTTCTTCAAGTAATAGTGTAAGTAACTTCTGCCTTTCCTTTTTATCTACTGAAAAACACAATATCAAACAGATGTTTATCCATTTCTTATTTACGTGTTCTTTAGGTAAAGTAGAAATCGTACTTCTGTTTATTTATTCTTCCAAAGATTAAGGTATATACACTGTATGACAGTTGCTTCATATAATAACTCTTCAACAACTCTTAAACTTCTTAGTTTTCGTCAAGTAGTAAGGAGCAATACTAAACAAAATAAGTTATATATTTGGCATATATTTTTAACTACTTTAAATAGAATCATAAACAATTATTGTAAGTGAAATTTATTATCTTAAGACAAACTCCTGACACATTAAGTTATGAACATGAAACTGTATGGTAGTATGCTTATAATTGTTGTAAATGTATTGTTTATTCAAATCGCTTTATAAATATCAAATAATTGAATACTGGGTGCAGATCTGCATAGTACCACCACGCGGAAGTTCTCGTGAAAAAGAAATACTCGTTTAGGCTCAAATGTGAATAATAAGTTATAGTTTATTAACAATGTCATTATACTCAATCTATTGTTAGTAATATCTCATAGAAACTAGCAACCAATTGTGATTGATAGTAAATACTTGTTTCTTTGAGAGAGTACTTTATAAAGTGGCATTTGTGTTTAAACTATCATAGTAGTTTATTTTTAACTTTAGAGTATCTGAATATCATAATTAACAACAAAAACTGTTATTGCTTAGGTTTAAATCTCAAAGCAGTTTTTTCTTAAACCAGTTTATACATTATTTTTATACTCTTTTCGCTGTAGGTTACAAGTAGTATTGTTTCCCCAGCTACACTAACTTCAAGTGTGTGGCTTGTGTGAAATGACAATATTTTAGTTCTTTCCTCTGTTCATTATGCCATACTATAAGATCCATCCTACTTCAACGTTATTAAGTTGTTATGATGGAGAAAACATGTGACTAGTTTCAGTACTTCATATTTATACTGAAATGATTTATGACGTGCAATCTGCTTTTATTTGTGTATACAGCAATATGAACCAGCTTATGACGTCGAGAAGTACAATGCGTTATCATAATAGGCTGGTTTTTTTTTCTGAGTGCGCATTTCCCGGTAACTTTTCATAAAGTTCTAGTTAAACGAGTATTTCATAACTTCAGTATATAAACCCAAGATAACAAGTGTTACGAGAATAATAAAAGTTGTAGCTCAATCTCTTAAAATCTGCTCATAAATAAGTTGTTCTTATGTAAAAGAAACTTAAATGGTAGACCAAAATGTCGTTAAAACTTCATGTAGGGGGATAAAAAAAAACACTAATAAAAACCATTCAGCTATCAAACAGTTATATAGCCGCACAAATAACACAAGTGGTAATAATATAGCAGATGCAATTATCAATAAATAATATAAACACATTAAATAGTCTAATTTCATTAACTAATTATCATTATTTGTCTTCTTTACACAGCAGTTGACCTATTTTTAAAGAAATGAAAAAAAGAGTATTATATATTTTCTAAGATCAATAACAGCGGCTCAGCGGTAAGTCTGAAGGCTTATGACGCTAAAAACCGGGTTTCGATACCTCTGGTGGGCACTACACAGATAGCCCATTGCGTAGCTTTGGGCTTAACAACAAACAAACAAACGTTACCGATTCATAAAGATAGTTTTGTGGAAAAGACAATAAACGGATATTTGAATAAATAGAGTTGTTTAAACATTTGTTTAACAACAAGTAAAAGCTTGGAATGGTCTGTTCTTTTACTGAGGTGTGTGTGTGTGTCTGGAAGCCAGACTAGTTACGGAGAATTCCACTCCTCATTTCTTGTTGTTAAACAAATGTTTAAACAACTCTATTTATTCAATTATGTACAAGCTGTCCAGTGTCGCTAACAATACGAAGAATTAAATTGTAGCGAAATGTTACAAGTTCTTCAAATACCTATAGAATGATAGGTTTCTTTTTGTGAGTGTAAAATACTTAAATACACCAGTTCGAATAAACGGATATTTTATATCATTCACACAGTATGCTCTTCCATTGGCATGAGTCTCGTGCTTGCAATACAGATTACACAACGACGGAGTAAATAAACATAGAAACGATAAGATAGGTTTTAACTACTTCTAAACATTTATAGATTGTTTTTATTCCTTATAGTTTTGAAGGTGATGCCTGCTCGATCTCAGTTTTAGACTATGAGTGTAAAATGAAATTTACAATTATAAATATTTTCAATTTGTTTACCATCAAAACTGTTAGAAATACTGTGACAAGATGTGAAAATATATGGTGTTTGAATATTCTTTAAAATAAACACTTGATGAACATTTTGTCTAAGTATCTTCACAATTTTTGTCGATGAGCAGCGTTGTCGTAGTGTTTTGTTTTAAAAAATATTTTTTTCTCGAACAAAAATAACTATGCTAGGACTAGAATCAAATTTTAAAATGCTACAGGAGACCTTGTTAAACTACAAAGGTGATTACCAGTTTAGGACGGTTTGAATCATATAGGATAGACATAAAAGTCAAGCGTCTTAGTGAATCAAAAGAGTCAGAATCAGTCAAAGTACGTAATGTGTAATAATCAAGCAGTTGAGTATTCAGAAACTGTTTAAACTAGAGTTTAGATTAAGTGTGCATCTTTAACAAATTGATATCATAATTCACTCAGGTTACATAGCCAGATGAGGTTGAACTTAGACGTTATTGGAAGTAGTATTGTTTGCGATAATTAACTAGTTTAATACTTGAAAAAGTAAAACGTTATAAAGTTGTTCTATTTAATTGTGGATCCTGTAATAATTAAGCTGTTACATACGTTGTAATATATTTACAAATTATCAAGTTCTGATTTCTCATAAAGTCTGCAATCTGTTAATTAATTCCAAAAACACCTTGATGAAATCATGATATATCATAATACACAGTTCTTACAACTATTTATCATAATACACAGTTCTTACAACTATTTATCATAATACACAGTTCTTACAACTATTTATCATAATACACAATTCTTACAATTATATATCATAATACACAATTCTTACAACTTTTTAACTCAATATTATATATTAATTAAAGGTATAAAATTTACGTATCTACTTTTAGAAAACCATGGGAATTATTTAATCTTTATATCTTGCATCAAATTAACTATTTAAAGATATTGTGTAGCTCATCTTATGCTTAAACTTTTATATAATATTTCTTCAACAAAGAGGAGCATTGTTCCTTGGAAATGAAAGTGACGACACCATTTTGACTTCTGACAGTCGCTAAAGGAAACAGATGAAACTTGTTTCCACGATGTATTATTTAATGTTGTCATGTGCATGACCTTACAGAATAAGTCTAAGCATCTTACATGAGTCAAGATTAGAAAAACTCCATATGCAATCTGAAAATATTCAAATAAAGTTTAATCAAGACAAAAGCTCAACATTTCTCTAGTGTACGAAAAAAAAACTATATATATCTATTTTTATAATATCGTAAATCAAGTCACGAAGGAGATATGAACTCAATGTATGCCCTGTCACAGTTACTCCCCTGTTTAGTCTTCGCACTATGGTAGATATTGAATCGAACAGGCTTTCTAATTTATCACAAGCTGTCAATTTGTTTTTACTTTACTATAATTACTATCTGGCCAAAGGTATTATGATACCGTTTTACTTGGTGGTTCCCCCCTACGTACATGCAACCTTTGTGAAATGACGTACAAAATTAATGAGCGTCATATTATTTGTCTTTGTGGAACTCTTGTGTGTGAGGGTTTTGTAAACTTTTTGAGGACTAAAAAAAGAAAATTTATGAAACTAAATTCTAAAGTTTTATTATAATTAAACTGGTAATTAGAATAAAGATATCAACAGTTTTTCACATACGAGATTAAAACTACTGCACATTCAAACGAGTTTTTCAAAGCATGTTTAATTTATTGATTTTTTTAATGTATGATTAAGGATATTTTATAAAGTAAAGGAATAAAACAAAAACATATGGTCGTTCACTCTTCATATTCGAAAGGAATATCGAACAATCATCATCTCCTGAAAATCTACCCTTAGCCAAAAGTGTGAAGTGTTGAAACACAAGATATTTCATAAGGCGACTGTTCACAAGATAATAACTTCCTGTACGATTTCCGTTCTCGGTACTGCAATATTGTTTCTAGGCTTTTCAAAACATTTCTTCTAGCGGCTTCGATATGTATACGCCCTGGTAAATGCTTGATCGTCGGAAACATTCCCACCCGTTTGTCTTCGAAGCTTACAGGAAGGTGAATACTATGATCATATAACGTCGCTGTTTGTATCAACAGTACGAAAAAATATTAGACAAACGACTGCACAAACAGTGATAAATAAATGAGATATCCGGAACTATCAAACACTGTTGCAAAGTTTATTTATTCGAACATTTTTATTTATTTTTATATAGCTTTATGTCTGTTTCGTAAGTCCTTATCCATTGCTGTAGGCTGAATACTTACAGATTACTTATCCGTCCAATGATTATATTATATATTTCTTTTATTTTCACCAAAGGTAAAATTGAAAATACGATATATGATATAGATGCCTAATGCATTTTTTGATTTGCCACACCTTCTGCTGTGGGTTGTGGTTTCGCTTATTCATGGCTCATCAGCACAGTTTGGGGTCAGAAAACCAAAGAAATACAGTGAGGCCTTTTATCGGGTACTTATCAATTGTTGTAGGCTGAATCCTTACAGATTACTTATCAAGCTGCACTTATTTATTGTTGTAGGCTGAATCCTTACAGGTTACTTATCCACTGTTGTAGGCTGAATTCTTATAGGCTACTTATCCACTGTTGTAGGCTGAATTCTTACAGGTTACTTATCCACTGTTGTAGGCTGAATTCTTACAGGTTACTTATCCACTGTTGTAGGCTGAATTCTTATAGGCTACTTATCCACTGTTGTAGGCTGAATTCTTACAGGTTACTTATCCACTGTTGTAGGCTGAATTCTTACAGGTTACTTATCCACTGTTGTAGGCTGAATTCTTACAGGCTATTTATCCACTGTTATAGGCTGAATTCTTACAGGTTACTTATCCACTGTTGTAGGCTGAATTCTTAC
>NW_013665844.1:549909-551747 GCF_000517525.1 Limulus polyphemus | reverse complement strand
ACAGGTTACTTATCCACTGTTGTAGGCTGAATTCTTACAGGTTACTTATCCACTGTTGTAGGCTGAATCCTTACAGATTATTTATCTATCTGCACTTATTCATTGTTGTAGGCTAAATTCTTACAGGTTACTTATCCACTGTTGTAGGCCAACGTTTGATGTGCATCTGCATCCAGTACATCAAATAATGTTCAATAAAATGTAATAAGTTAATAGAAGAACCTGGTTGGGCAGTTGGTTTTGTATGATTACTAACAGCTCTAGTCGGCTATTATAAGAACGGCATGTTCAATTACCAAGAGCTGCTTTTGATCCGAGACGTAATAAAATCAAAAAGGTATTTGCCTCTGTACGTTCATGTAATTTAATTAATTTTCGATACCACATTTAGAGATAATTGTTGAAGACGTTGTTCAAGATCTTTGTGAGGCCTGTATAGTTCCAATAAAAGACGTCAGTAATTGAAAACCTCATGCAATCATGAAAGTAGTTTCGAGCTGGTTTTGAAGTGTTTTTTTCTTGACTGTATATTTTAAGGAACAGAAAACGAAAAACAAAAAAGACTACATATAGAACTACACACTTCTTCGCATATTGTATGACGAAAAGTTTTAAATTAAAACTCAAAACTTTCACTTACACAATAATATCAAGAGACTTAATTTCATAGCAGCAGTTCTAAAATACCAATGAAATTAGTGGTAGTTATATACATTTTACACCTTCTGAACACCAACGGAGAAATTGCATATAGTTATTTTTATAAGTGTTTACAATTTGAGCTGTGGATATGTGTAAAACGTTAAATGTCAAAATACAATAAAAATTATACAGTGTTACATCCAATAATCGTTATAAGTTTGAGAATCATTCTGCGTGCTTTCTTTTACTATAATAAGTTGATGGTTCCCATTTACTACAATATGTTTCTTTTACTTTATACATAAAATATCTGTGCCCATTTCTATCACACGTAATCTGTATCACATGAGTTCAATATCTCTAGTTTAGATAATTTTATTAGTTTATTTGAAGATAGTAAAATTTTATGCAATAATATCCAATATTCTATAAACTATCGAAAAAAAGGAGTTACAAACGTATCAACAAATATTACTAGAAAAAGATTAGTTGTTTAAAATCATTATATATAGAGATTTAAAAAAATCTCGAGATAATTTACATTAATAAAAGGAATAAAAGAAAATCATTCAGGAACAGTATTAGTTTCTAAACACACACAGTCATCAATGCTAAAATATGTATATTAGTAGTTGAAATCAAATACACAGGATATTTCAATGGCTTTGTCTTCTCTTTTTTTTTTTTTGTTAAGTTTTCAACTTTATCACAAACTTGCTTTTTCTTTACAAAAATAATCTTAGCTGTATTAAGTATTTTGAATAATTATTTATTTTATTAACAGTATCAACTGTATTCAGATTATTATTTTGACAGTGTGGTAGCTAAAGACGTGCTTTCAACTTTTTCATGGCTATGGATAACAATATATCTTAGATATATTCGGTACAAATTTGAAAAATTCATTGGTGCTAAGAGAGAGAGAGAGAAGCGACGCTGGTAAATGGTATTTTCTAGCAGGAGGTTCCACGTTGGACAAGACGTAGTTAGCATCGATGGAAGACGTAGAAGGCCCTTAATGTGAGGTTCCACGTTGGACAAGACGTAGTTAGCATCGATGGAAGACGTAGAAGGCCCTTAATGTGAGGTTCCACGTTGGACAAGACGTAGTTAGCATCGATGGAAGACGTAGAAGGCCCTTAATGTGAGGTTCCACGTTAGGTACTACGACGTTAGTTAGTCACTCGATGGTAGGA
>NW_013665844.1:532040-549888 GCF_000517525.1 Limulus polyphemus | reverse complement strand
GGACAAGACGTAGTTAGCATCGATGGAAGACGTAGAAGGCCCTTGATGTGAGGTTCCACGTTGGACAAGACGTAGTTAGCATCGATGGAAGACGTAGAAGGCCCTTAATGTGAGGTTCCACGTTGGACAAGACGTAGTTAGCATCGATGGAAGACGTAGAAGGCCCTTAATGTGAGGTTCCACGTTGGACAAGACGTAGTTAGCATCGATGGAAGACGTAGAAGGCCCTTGATGTGGCCGAGTGCCTTTCCGAGAAGACAGGTGGTCACAGAAGACGAGTAGGGGTGATTGTGGACAGTATGTCACCCAGCTGGCGAGGAATTCCAATATCACATTCTGTCCTGAACCCCTCAATAATCCCAATTAAAAAGACTTAAGGATGACTGGACAAACCAGTATTTGTATATTTCGTTTATTACCCCCCTCCTCCCTCTTTCTCTCTCCTTCAGCGGCTCAGCAGTGAGTGTGAGTGCTTATAACGCTAAAAATCTGGTTTCAGTATCCGAGGAGAGCATAGTACTGATAAAATAATAAGTAGTTTTGTGCTTAACAAAAAACAAACACTGAAGTCCCCCTGGTGGGTCAGTAGTAAGTTTGCAGATTTACAATGCTAAAATTCAGAGTTCGATTTCTTGTGGTGGACTGAGTGCAGATAGTCCTTTGTGTAGCACTAAAAGCAACAACATTAACTACGCTTTTGAAGTTTGTTTGTTTGAGAGGTCATTAGTCTTCCTTAAGTTTGAAGTGACAGTCTAAAGGAAAATAAGCTACTTAACATCACCTACCGCCACCTCCTGAGCCACTCTTTACCAAGAAATTGCGAAATTAACCGTCAGGTTATAATATCCCCATGATTGAAAAGACGAGCATGTTTGACGACAGGCTTCGATTCGCAGATTATGCGTCAAGTAGGTGGGATTTAAATTATATTGGGCAAATGTGTAGAAACTTGAAATTTAGAATAAGAGAATATAAAAATGTAGTTGACAAGTTAAAAATGAATGATTCAGTCTTGGCTGAACATGTAGTGAACTCTTTATATGTCATTGATTGGGACAATCTGAAATTACTCAAAGAGGTGAATTTACAAATGAATTAAATATAAGAGATTCATTAGAAATTGTTAAAAATAATAGAATGGTTTTAAATAGAGATTTAGGCCTACTTGCCACGGAAGTGAATTTCTAGAATTCGATTCTGTAGATGGCGCTTCTGTACAATATTCTAATTGTACATGTACAGAAACGAGCTTCATCTTTCTTATGAAGATGGTGGATCATGTTGGTGAAACATGTAGAACGTGTTTTCCGTTGAATATTTTGCAAATAAAGTTATTGTGTGCATGGAAATGTTGGTGTCGTGAATTTTTATTGAAACTATGTACATGTGCTCTCAGTCTAACGTATATAAATCATTATATTATTTTGGATCATAGCGCTTCCCTTATATGAAGCTGATAAAGATATTCAGGTTATTTTGAGGTTATTTCGGTGAGAATGGTCGAATTTAGTCTGTGTGACATTAAAAGATGTAACATTAAAATATATATTTAACTGTCGCCAAGGGGTAAGAAAAGTTATTCAAAGGAATGTTGATTTGATAAATCTAAGCTATACTACAAAATAAATCACTTTGATGATTATTTGATTAGATGATCGGACAAACTTTATTTTCACTGAAAGAGTGAGGTAGAAGTAATATTATTTAGATAACATTTTGCGAGGGCAGAATGTCTTATATTTGTTTTCCTAGGACAAATTTAATTTTCCCTTCAACAAACTGAAATTTTAGAATACTTCACTGGCAAGCGTTTTTTTTTGTGTGTGTGTGAATTGTATTTCAGTTTGTATACGACTATTTGTAGAGAAGATACAATTGAGTTCCTTTGTTGTTGTTTTTTAAAGTTAGAAGCAGTTGTATAATGGCGAAAATTTAGTTAAATCGAGGAATTGAATATTGTTAACTTCAATTTCTTTTTCTTTATTGATGTTGTTCTTATTTTTCGTTTAAGTTGAGTCTTTTGGTTATAAACTATTTTAAATAAATGTATATTACATATGACCTTTGTTTATAAAAACCAAACTGTTAGAAACTGTTTTTCTTTTGTACGTGCAACATTTTATGAAATTTTTCGACAGGACGAAATTAACCATAATTGAGATGAGAAAGAGATTTTTATAGTCGAATAAAAACAAACAAACTTAGAGTCAAATAAGAGATATCTATATGAAACTTGGTCAAAATAAAACAAGAGAGATAAAAAGGTTGATGTAGACATACATTTAATCTGATTACCGTTATATCAGATGAGGTGTAAACTTTTTGGTTTTGTGTTTCATAACTATGAATTCATCAGGGAAAACTATACTGTTACACAAAAGAAACTCAATTCACTGGGGAAATAAACCCGATTAATTCACTAATTTTAAATATCTTTAACTTCGTGAATTCGCTAAAATTACTTCATTTTTATTCGCAAGATTATTTGTTATTAAGTAAGGAGAAGAAAAGAAATTAGGATGATTGGATTTGTAGAGTTTATCCAAATGTAACTTTATTCAGATTCTATATATTAAGCAACTGAGCCAAAACTAAAAACAATCAAATATCTTAAGTTAAAACACATCTGTGGCATCATGATTTGAAGAAACTTATTTACGTAGACACTAATGGCGTGATATACCAAAATGAGTTTTTGGATCATTCATTCATTTCTTGTATTGTGAAGAAGCAAAAAGGAAAGACAAACGTATTATCTGCATGAGAAATGTAATATACAAACTTAAATTTCCCGAACAACAAACCATACGAAGAGAGAAATTAAATGCATGTACTATTAAGTAACGGTACTATCTCACATTTCATTAAGTTTGCTATAAATGAGACCGCCCTGCATTAAGTTCTTTTTATTAAAAAAAACCACCCTATATTACACGAAGATTGCTACTAGACAGATCATGCATGAAGTGTATTACTAATGAGATCATCATATATTGTATATCGATCGTTTTTAAAGAAACTAACCTTTACGACATAAAGTTTGGTAACTGATGAGTTCACATTGTATTAAATGGAGTTAATTGTTATATTTATTTATTTGTTTTAGTGCAACGTGTCAAATTGAGCTATCTACGCTCTGTCCACCGCAGAGAATCGAGCCCCAGTTTTGAACAAGTTATCAGTAACCAACAGGGGAACTAATTTTTTAGAGTAACAAAACCATGTTGCACAAGATAAAATTTGGTAATTAATTATTAGGGTAAGCTGCATCTGCAAAGGGTTTGGTTTGTTTACGCGCATAGCTACACAATGGGCTATTTTAGCTGTGTCGACAACGGGAATCGAACCCCAGATTTTAGCCTTTACAAATGGGTACATAGTTTCTTTCAAGAATTCAACCAAAAATCAGTTTGGATGAAGAAAGCGAAATAATATCTAATATTCTAATTAGACAGTTTCCGCATTGCTTGCCAAAATTTTGTTAGAAATTTAGATTGAATATGCATATATACTCAAAATAAGAACCAAATGTATAATTATGAACTCAAAACGTTTATGTAAAGTGTTTATAATGGTATATACTGTTTTGACATATCAGAATGACTAATATCAGACAAGGTTCTACAACCTGAAAATGATGTAAAGTTATGGAAATATACTTAGTTTCAAAAGAAAAAGACCAGTAAAAGACATAAAACAAAATTAAATCTGAGAAAAATCAGTTAATATTTATTAAACCGATAAATTATTGTAGACTAAGAAACTTAGGAACACGAAATATAGAGTTTTTAAAACTAGTTTTTAACCACTCAGAACGTCATATGTAAATACAGCGCAGAAACTCGAACTCTTAAACTTGAGGTTTGTTAGAACTACATTCACAAGTATTCGAATACTGATCTTATGTTCCTATAAATTAAGCATATAAAACTGTTTATATAAACACTTCATGAACTCTGGCATTCCAACGCTTCATAAACTCTTAAATAGTGCTAATTTTTAGAACTATAAATCGATTTTTCCTTCATGCACAAAATACCAAAGCGAAATCACACACACAAAGAAAGAAAAAGTTCAATATGCGTGTTACCACTATAACTTTGATTTGAATTTACCAAAATGAAATAATTTGTCTATTTATGTATCTAAAGTACAGAACATTTATGGTAATATCTTCTTTTCACTATAACCATTTACTATGTCACTAATAACCTAAAATACCTTACATTCTTCTGTTGTTAACTGCATAATGATCACAAATAATGGGTGCTAAAACGTAAACCTGTAAATAGTAATTCTTTAGTTGCTGATATAAGATACAGCCATTACTTGGCCCTCAAAATAGCCAAACTAATAACTTTAAAATGAACTCAAAAATAAATAAAAAATCGAATACTTCAAAAATGAAACTAATTATTGATAGCAGTATTAATTGAATGTTGAATATATGCCTATAGATATTAAAAGTAGATTATAAAGTAAAACAGAGAAAAAGTTATGTGATTAATTATAACTTTCGTTACGATTCTGTAGAAGTAGGAAAGTAACAAGCATCAAATGTAAAAATGATTTAATTTTAAATATGATAATGGTGTCTTTTAGCATGATTTACGTTCGCGAAAGTGTACTTTCTTTCTCAAATACATAAAAATACACAGTCGTTAACATATTGAATGTTAAAGAAAACTAGACAGATAAGGATCTTATGTGAAAACTCCAGCTAGAACATTCTGAAGAGTCATAAATCAATTTGAAAGTTTTGTGGACATTACTGTATAGGATGTTGACAAGACTTAAGATATTCTCAGTGAATAACTATGTATTCTGAAGGTCCGTCTTGGAGAGTTAGGTTAAGCAGAAGTTATTCAAATACAATAAGTAAAATCTGTGGAAACCTACTTCTGTAGACTTTTGAAAGTATTTTGATTTTTAGATATCTGTCTTTGCTTTAAAAGGCTTTTGATGTAAAATTTTAAAAATATCTCAAGCGTAAAAAAACATGAAAAGAACATTTTCTTTGGTGATATTGCAATGCATTTAAATGTAGCTCTTTAGGAAATATTATAATCTATATATATATAAATACAGCTATTGTAAAACAGTTCTTTAGTTGATGTTGAACCAAAGTTTAGAAAAGGCTTCATAAATCTCAATTTTCAGTAATATTACAAACATCAGCCTGTTCTTATTACCTCCGCCACAGAAGGTGGACGGAGGTTATGTTTTTATCCGAGCGTGTGTGTACGTGTGCTTGTCAACAAAATTTCTCAAAAACGGCTGAATGGATTTGTACTAAAGTTGGTATACATTTGGACTATGACCAAACTTAGAAGTGATTAGTTTTTGGAAGGTAAAGATCAAAGGTCTAGATAACAACAAAGTCACGAAAATAAAAAATAACGTATCTGTTAACATAGGAACAGATTTTTCACACTATTTTTGCTCTATAACTCAGTCAAAAATGACGGACTTTTGATGCCACTTGGTGGACATATGTAGAATATTAATTCTCATTGTCCTGCCAAAAATGATCCGTGTTCATTGATAACACCGGACATACGGACACATTTTCGTTTTTTTTGTTGTTTTTTTAGAGCCGAATATGATCAACACTGCCCCTCTAGTTGCTTCTGTCATACTCTAGACACAAACACTACCAATAAATAGTGTGATGAAAGAATTAATTTTATGTGCCTTACGTTTTTAACTCATCTTAATAAAGAATGTTACAACTGTGTGTGAACGTTACACAAAATATCATGTGTAAATATGACACGACCATAGCCGTGCTAATTTATTTTATATTTTTGGTATTACTTGATAACACCAGTTATCTGCTTACAATGTTTAATTATATATAAAAAAAAGTTTGATGAATTTGCGTTTACTTATGTTCGATTTTCCGTTTTTCGTCTAGTTTTATCATCTATTGGTATACATACCAATATAAAGATATAAACTGACATCAAATTCTTATAGAAATGGAGCTTGTGAAGATTTTAAGGCTGTGTTGATACTGTTTTCGCGCAAAGCTGTACAGCAGCCAACCTGAGCTTCGACCACCACGGATAATCTAATCGCAGATTTTTCCATTGTAATTCTGTAACCTTACCGTTGACCCACGAAGGTAAAGTTGTGTCGTCTTGCTTTAAATAAAAATAATTTCATATCTTAACACATTACCTGAAAATAAGCACGTTAAAGTTGTTGCTTTTTGTTTGTTTGTTTGATGTTAAGCACAAAACTACACAATGGGCTATTCTGTTCTCTGTCCACCACAGATATCGAAACCCGTCCGCAAACATAGGGGGGGGGGAGGGCAAACTTTCTGTAGTAAAAGTAATCAAATCGCCAGTTACTAGTAAAACTAAAATTCTGACTATTTTGGTCGATAGAAAACTTAGTCAGCGAAGTTTAAAAATTTGTTAGATACACTGATTTTGCTCAAGATGGACTCTATTTAATAATATATAGAAGATTTATTGTTAAATAGTGCCTTTGTGGTTAACAATACTTAGCTAAAGATTTATAGTATTTTGAAATTCAGTCTAGCAAGTATTTTGTTACTTTAGATTTAAGAGCTGAGCCATTATTTTATGATTTTGTTTTGCTCTGATTGTTAAAGATTTCTAATTCTTCAATTTTCATGATTGATCCATAAATCTAGATATATATTAAATATGATCAAAACGTACTACATGTACAAAAACAGCCAAGAGGTAAGCCGTATAAAGACGTGGTATTAGAAAAGATCCAAGTTATATAAAAAAGCAAACTCTGTAAAGATGTGATATAAAGGTTAGTACGTATAACATTAAAAAATTGAGAAATTTGCCCATCCCCCACATCATGAATATAAAAGGACTTGCTTTTTATGTAACGTAGCCTTTTTTTTCTATCAGTATTTATATGGCTGACCCCTTTATTCTCACTTGGCTATTTCTGTACAGGTAAAGTGTTTTGATCAGACATCACTAACTGTTTGATTTGATTAGCATTCTGAAATCCCCCGGTGGGACAGCGGTAAGTCTTCGGATTTACAATGCTAAAATCAGGGGTTCGATTCCCCTCGGTGCCCCCAGTGGCACAGAGGGTTGTCTGCGGCTTACAACGCTAGAAACCGGGTTTCGATACCCGTGGTGGGCAACGCACAGATAGCCCATTGTGTCGCTTTGTGCTTAACTACAAACAAACAAACCCTTCGGTGGATAAGCAGATAGCTCGATGTGGCTTTGCTATAAGAAAACACAGACACACACAAACACATACACAGCATTCTGAAATTGATTGAAAATAAGATTTCCCTCAAAGTGGGATTAGAATCCGAGATATCAGGGGAAGTTATGTCCACAGATGCAGTCTCTTAGAACCCTATTCATTCCACCATTTTAGGTTTTAAACCTGTCCCGAGGATCTTAAATAATCACTTTTAGCCTAGTGTTCATGGAGCGCAATTCACCATTAAAATTATCAAACAAATAATCCTTATAAATATAAATTCTGCAGTTTACCTCTTAAAAAAGGAGGAGAAGAAAAATAACAGTTCCTTAGTTTTACACTACTTATTTCTATGAATCTAAAACGTATATGAAACTGTTTTTAACGTAATGTAAGATTGTTTAGATTCGTTCCTGTACATAGAGTTACGGGAGTATTATGTATATTTCTAATTTGGCTGAAGCCACTATGGTACCCCTAAACGGTTTACCTGATGCAGACCTTATCACATAACCATTATTAACCTATATGTACCTCTCTTAAATATATAACTAAATTTTCATCATATTGAAAATCTTCAAAAGAATAAGCTCTCTCTAAAACCATGTATTATTACTTTGCTATTCTAGCATTATGAAAAACAACAGCCTTTATTTGGCCATGTTTCAAGTTTTCCTTCGTCATATGTTTTCGGAAAGGATTATTGTTCGATAATAATTACCTTAATTCGACGAGAATTACCTCTACATTTTAGAAATCCTTCTAATTCACATGTGTTTCTCTTGAAGACCTACCCTCGATTTAATGAAAGCTCGTTAGTAGTTTCTAGGGTCAAAATGTACTTGTTTTAGATGCATTTAACTGAAGAAATTTGATCGGTTTGAGAGAAACTAACGAGTTAATTTTTTTTCAAATTAGACTTACGAAATCAGCCCATTAGGCACATTCTAGTTTTATATGACTCAAGTGTTATTTGCTATTTATATTTAATAAACCTTGTTTTTTGCTGTCTGGCAAATACTAAATGTTGAAAGATGAGTAGTATAGCGGAAGATAATAAGAATGGCATAAGAAGCTTTTAAAAACATTTGTAGCCTTACAATTGAAAAAGTAGCATGACCATGAATTTTACTATGATTTTGATTTTACACATGACTCTTATGCTGTTTTATATTATACCAAATTTTGTCTCCTTTTTTTTATTACTTTTGTGCTAAGCTATATAATGGTCTATCAACGCAAATCCGTTTCTTACTTTGAACTATTAACCAAGTAAAAGAATATTACCCAGTAGTATTCACTGTCAATAATTACCTCCGCCACATATGGACTATGACCCATTTTAAAACTGATTAGTTTTGGATGGTCTAGGTCAAAAGTCAATGTCAACATGGGAACCGAATTTTCACACTATTTGAGACTTTATGTTGAAATTACTTTCCACAGCTTCAACTAAATCCTGTATGTTGGGTTGTTATAAAGAAGAAAAAAGATTGTGCTTGGTTGAAAAGATATTTTGCTTTGATCGTAAATGAAAGAGTCATTGAATATTTTGTTTGTTTGAAGTTAAGCACAAAGCTACACGATGGGCTACCTGTGCTCTGCCCACCACGGGTATCGAAACTCGGTTTCTAGCGGTGTAAGTCCGCAGACATATCGCTGTGTCACTGGGGTGCATCATCAAATATTATTAAAACAAAATTTTCTTATTTTCCCAATAAGAGATATATCCACACAGAGTTAAAAGATTCAATCTCCAATGCATAAAGAAACATGGAACTTGTGATGATTATTAATTGCAAATGCTACCTCTAATTCACGAAACGTCAAAATAATCCTTTGAACTACTCAATCAATAAAACACTTCGTATTCAACCTTTCCGATTAATTTGTATTTTTGTCAGAAAAAACAACAACATATGCTTAACGAACATATATTTTATTCCAGCAGAGTTACTTACCATTTACATAGTTGTGATTTATAACTATGATGAGCTCGTTCGATTTCTCCTTTTATGAAAGACAGAAGTAAAAGATTCATTGGTTAAATTTCTCAAAAACGTCGATTATGCCATGAATCTATAACATAAATACACGTTTTTGGATTGGGTTAAGAAGACGTTTTTATGCAAATAATGCTTGAATAAATTGTTTTGTATTGTACAATACATCTTTAACTTGTATAAGTTAATTATATGTGCCTTAATAGGCCCTGAAAATATTTTATTTTAATTACGTAGCAGCATTATTTGTCCATTGTAATGTTTCGGTATGAAAATTCCAAGGTGAAAAACGTGCACTTCTTCTTCTTCTGTCTTTATAGTGAATTATTTTCATTAACACATTACATTTTTCCTCGGGTTAATACAGTTTGTTTGTTTTGTGTATTTTTAGTTAAGCATAAGGATACACAGTGGGATAGCAATTTTCTGCTCACTAGGGTTATCGAAACCCGGTTTGTAGAGTTATATAAGGCTTCAGACTTATTGCTGAATCACTGTGGGAGGTGATTAATAATTAGGAAATAGAACTAAAACTACCTATTTTTTTTTTACAAACGAGTAAACTGTTTTTGTTTTGTTTTTTGTCATTAACATTCACTCAACATTTCATGCACGACTATGTCTTCAATATGTAATTGATTTGACATGCCGGCTTAGCACAGAAATATATAAGCGTTGTGTCCGACAACTTGATCTGTGCGTCTTTACTTACATTTGCATGAATACCCATTTAGTTCTCCAGCTGATTGAGATGTGCGACATTATGTCGCGACATCTGGCTTGTGTACACGTGACTTCCAGACGAAGATCATTTTTGGTTATGTTGCGTATTGTTGCCTGGGGCAGCCGAATGGTTTTTAATTCCTCATTTTTGTGTTCGTGGATTTTCACCTATTATAAGACGCCGACCTTTGATTAACACGGATGGGGTACGATTTGTTACAAGTCTCTTTGTGCATGATTCTTAAACCCAAGATGATCGATACTTTGTTTTTAACTGCTATTACATACCCTTACCAAAAACGATCAGTTTTCGGCGACATCACTATAACTATGAATTGCCAAACAATGTGAATATTTAGAGTTGGTACATACCGTTTCACTGCGACTTTATATCAGCTGCGATTGTCTACGATTTGCTCAACTGCATATTCAAAATCGTTTTAATATATCATGCAAGGTCCATTAGTGCGTCTCTATAAGTTTGCCTTTAAACACGACATTTCATTTGTTGAATGCGTGAAGACAGCGGTGCACCGATTAAGAATTAATCTTACATATATAAGTATATTTAATACGAGTGTAACAACTGAAAATATTCGTATTCTAATCATATAGTCCAATTTTTATAAGTATTTAAAGTTTTAGTAAGTAGATTCGAAAATCCACGAGAGAAAAGTCTTAGTGTTATATGTATTCAGCCTACTGGTTATTAAAAACATTGGCGGCATACTTTAAAGGTGCACATAAGTTGTTCCTGCAATATATATAAACACAATTCGTAAAAATATTGGAAACTGAAACAGAACCGATAAGAGAATTCAACATTTGTGTACTCTATAAAAATCATTGTCATTAGGAAGAAAAAAATTCTTTGATGTTCAAAGTCAACCGCCTATGTTGTTTCGTTATTATTGAGATTTTCACTTCTAGAAGCTACAACATGAAAACAGACATTTTTCGTTTTCTTTAAAGTAACGATGAAAACTAAAAATTAATCAAAGTTAATCTTATATCTTTTCTATATTTTAAATCTTCAAGAAAAATAAGATTCATTACATGCGAGTGTGTGTGAAGCTAGAAAGTTCACAATACATAAATACAGTTAAAAACAACAACCTCTTCTTTAGTTACCCAACAATAATATTTGTTTGGAACCAGTTTATAGCCTCAATACACCCTTTGACGCTCTAACACGTCAGGTTCAGGAGTATAGATTACGAGAATATACCATTATTTATACCTTCTATTTAATTATGTGAATTCTTGACTTACATGTTTTCATCGATATCAAGTAATCTATATACATTTTATCAACCCCTCATCCTTGTTTCATACATTATCATGTTTCTTAAACTTAATTGTTTTTCCCCACCAGATCATATGTTGTGTTATACTGACATATTCGACTAATGGTCTGTTATATATATTTGATAATTTTTCCCCACCAGATCATATGTTGTGTTATACTGACATATTCGACTAATGGTCTGTTATATATTTTGATAATTTTTCCCCACCAGATCATTTGTTGTGTTATACTGACATATTCGACTAATGGTCTGTTATATATTTTGATAATTTTACTTATGTTCATTGATTGCATTGTAGGCTTCTTTTAGTCTGACCTATGTATATGCTTCCACTTTCACAAATTATTTTATTAATATTTGTGTTTTCTGTTTTCCATTATATTAACTTTGTCCTTAGTTTTATCTAATAATTGTTCTTATTTAGGGGTTTATATATAAGAGAAAAACTTTGTTTTTTGAAAATGTTGAAACTTTACAAGACAAACTAGTTATATCCGATAGAATTAAGCCTTCTTTAATCTTGTGTATTGAGACTGGAGATACGTAATCATATGAGGAAGTGCACATTTAACCTATATGTCATCATATGAGGAAGTGCACATTTAACCTATACGTCATCATATGAGGAAGTACACATTTAACCTGTACTTCATCATATCGGCTGCACTGTATAATATAGGTATTTACATGAAAGACTGTAATGATTTGTGTGTTTATTGAATTTCGCGCATACCTGCTTGAAGCATATATGAGCTAGCCGTCCATAATTTAGAAGTGTTAAACCAGAGGGAAGCCTGCTAGTTCAACATTATTCAAGGCCAACTATTGGGTTATTTTGTATCAACGAATAGTAAGACTGACCGTCATGTTATAATCCCCCAACGTCTGAAAGAGCGAGCATGTTCGGCGATAGCTTTCGATCTCATACACGTAGACAACGAGCTGAGCGTCCTAACCACCAGGACCTGAGACTGTAATGACACAAAGTTGAATTAAAAGAAAAAAAAACTGAGTCATTTAAGCGAAAAGCAAGCTAGTGCTTTTTTGTCAGGCTAAGTAATTAGAAGAGTAGCCGCTCGTAACATCGTCTCGTTCTTGTGCATTCCTTAACCTTCCAACAGATTCTACTTTCTACTGTAGATTATACACATCAGTGTTTTAATAACAACCAAGAAGTTGATAATTCCATTTCTCTAGTGTGATTAAAATACAAGCAAAATACACTTTTATGAATAAATTGAAGTATCACCACTTCAGTAAATCTCCTTTTATATACACATGAATAAAGAAAATAACTTACAATCAGTTTCAGAAGGTGGACCTTCCTTGTTCACAGGTGCCCTATAGAATTTTCTATAATTTATCTATTTGGATCCTACGTTGTTTTTAAACTTATAACTTAACTTTACAAAGTTAAACATAAGTAGTTAAGTTGCACTTAGCCTTGCATATGTAAACATAATCACCCACGGTGGATTTAACCTCGCATATTTACAGATAAACAGATATGTTGCACTTAGCCTTACATATCTAAGCACAATTATCCACGGTGGATTTAACCTCGCATATTTACAGATATACAGTCATGTTGCACTTAGACTTACATACGTAAACATAATCATCCACGGTGGATTTAACCTTGTGTAGTTAATACAAGCAAGCATACGAACACATACACATGGCAGTCTTAACCTTGCATGTATGCCGGTAAGGAGAGATGTTGGAGTTAAACTTGTATATTTACACCTATGCAGGTGCAGTTAACATGTTATATAAAAACGTATATTAAGATTATATTCCAACAGAGTGTATATTATGCTCTGTGGTTTCATTGTTTAAAAGACCACGTTCTATGAATGTATATGCGACACATCAAACTTTCCTTAATAAAAGTATTTATTTGTGATGTTCTTACAGAATTCTTGGCTTTTTAATCCAATTTCTAAAGGCTCATTTCAAAAAGAAAACATAATCCTTGTTCTTGTTTTGATATCTTGTTCTCAAATAATATATACATTGCTTTGGAGTCGCTCTTTCATTTCTAAAATTTTACTTTAAACGGACTTATTTTTTAAACATAAATATATATCTTTAAAAAAGTTGAACTTTTCTTTGTTCTTTTTTTTTATATTCTCCATTTTACGTTCCAGGACATTTCACAAAATTTAATTCATTTTGATATATCTCATTTTCTGTCATGGGACCCTTGCTCTAAGCCTATCGATTAATCGTTCAACTAGACATCTACATAGAAAATCTTGTACTTAATACTCTGTTTAGTCACATTGACTCTGATCAATGAATATGTGACTCGTGTTTCACTATATATCTTTTGAATTCTCGATTTTATGGATAATAGTCATAACTCAAATTCGTCTGCTTCTTCTCTCCCTTCCCACATTCCTAGTTTTGCGTGTCTTGCTTGTAGATTTTTGATTAAATAATAGACTAGACAGAAATACATTACCCACCGTAAAGTCTTGGGCTTCTCTTGTCAGAGTCAATAGTGGGACTTCACCGTCACTCCCATTACGTACTCATGACTCCCAATTGCGGAGAGTGTGTTTGTTTGTTTTGCAATAACAAGACGCGAGACACAGAACTGCATATCCACGGTCCGGCAGGCTAACAACCAGCCACACTAGGCCCATTTTGGAAGTCACAAGCCACGAGATTTATGAAGAGGATGTTGAGTATTCTAGAGTGTTGTATGTGATTTAATGATAAAATTCAAAACAACTTTCTACAATATACTACATAAATGAAATCTAATACTAATCAAATCAGTAGCCTGCTGTTGTTATATATACTTATATATATATATTCGTTACTCGTTACTCCAGCATATCCTGCTTAGTGTTTTACTATCCTGTCTTCAGTAAACTGTGTTCCATTTTCATTTTAACATGATGAAGTTGTAACTCTCCTACTTTTAATTAAACTAATTGTACTTATTGATATATAGTAAACTTCTTTCTTGGTATTTAAACAATTGCTTCGAATGATATATTTCCATCAGGGGCATTTTGTTGAGATATTCCTCACACTTTAAGGCCCGTCCTAATATCTCTCTCTCTCTCAACACAGGGGTTAATGTTGATAAATTTGTTTTGCTGTGAGGATTGGTTTAATATATCTCTCCCATTACAGGAGATTTGAAACTGATACAATATTTTCACTTAATCGATTTTTATGGTTATTAATTAAGTTTTACAAAACTAGGAAGAACGTTTTAAAGCTACACGTACCGAAACTGTTTTAATCTATTAGCGAAACTAATTTTTCATCGCGAGTCCTAGATATGCTTTCTCCACATTAAACATTTACAAAATCCGCTGCCATTTTCAGCATAATACTTATATAGTTATATATTAAATAGTGTTTACATGCTTTTTAATTTGTAGTAATTCGATAACTCACGCTAACAAGCAAACTGAATTAAGAAACCCTTAGAGTAAAGATACTTCTTAGATATATCCATTTTAAATTAAATAAACCACAAAATAACAAAACACATTTATAGAAATGAAAGATTAATAAAGTGGTTGCTGAAGATGAATCTTTGGTTGGATTTAATTGTGTATTTAATTTTCATTTTAATAAAGCTATCACAATGACAAAATACTGTCTCGTTCACATTTGCAATACCAGTGTTCTGACTGAATATGAATACAATCGTTGAATGATTCTTTTTCAGAATTGTCAAGATCTAAGTAGAATTACATTAATCCAAAAAGTAAACTGTTACAAAAATGATATGAATACGAGGGATAAAGTAGTTTTCCGAAAAGAATCAGTTTTCGGAGATTTCGTTCTATCTTATCAGCCACCTTTCCTTTTTTAAAATATCTTTCTTGAAAGCACGTGATTGAAAGGGAAGCTTATGAATTCTGCTCCAACAAGTGAATCATTCAGGAATGCCCGGCTCCATAACTTTCGTTAAGCACGAATGTCATAAGATTCTTATTTCAATCTATATTTAAGAGTTTTTGTATGAATGAAACCTGAGGAAAGAGGTCTCAGATGACTTTCTAACTTATCGGTGGTACTAGAAATTACCAGAGAGAGATGTAATATAAAATAAATATATAAGAGATACTATAACCAGTTTTTACACTACACGTCATAAAACGTAATGTTTAAATTTATTTAAACTTAAAATATATATATTTGACTATCTATAGAATTTACATTTTGTTATAACCCAACTAGCAGTGATTTGGACAAATTGGTAAAAATATTTCTACTTTAAAATGTTTAGGAATTTTAAAAACATTTTTAAAGGATATTTGCTATTTCAGTTTTATGCATGGTAAACATTAACGCTGAACTGTTTGACTCATAACGACGTATTCCTGTATGTTCTGACGAGGCAGCGTTGTCGCATACACAGTACGCTGAAAATCATAGTTTCCACCTCAACTGTCTGGTAACTAATGCGGCAGTACAAATTAAACGTATTCGTGTGTATTACGTTATTTGAATATTTTTGGTTATTTAACAAATATAATTTATTAATGTTAACTATACACGTGTTATATGAATGAGAGGATAACAGGTAATATTTATTCTAGGAGACTAATCTACCTTTAAGGATTTTATTAACGTATACTGATATGCAGAAATTTTTGATGAGATGTAATTATTTTCACAGTCACATATTTGACAGTTCATCAGCTTTCAATTATTCCTTACAAAAAGCGTTGCTACTTGTTAATAATAACCTACAACTTCAATAATTCACAAAAAAAAACTCATTTCCAGTTTTCTGAGACAGGTATCACGCTTATCTCTGAAAGGAATTAGGTTTCATTATGTTCTGTGTTATTCACCTGCATAGCTTTCAAAAACGTTTTTGGTAAATATTTAATTTTTCCATGATGCTATTACTAAAAAAAATCCTTTGTTGTCATTTTTAACGGAAAGTTACATAATGAACTCTCTACGCTGTGCTCAACTCAGAAATCTATCCCCAAATTCTAGACTTATAAGTCTTCAAGTTTATGCTGAGCGCTATGGGGAAACGAGGACATTCATTTCTTGTGACTCGTTGAGATGTGTTATTTCCACGAAAGGGAGCTCAAGGCTGCCTGGATAGGTCACCTGTTTTAACCACTCGTACCACTATACAGTAGTACGCCGTCTGTCATTCAGTCAGTTGCAGTTTGTATTGTCGTGACGTCAGTAAAACGTGCGCATGCCATGAATCACGAGAGGATTCATGTATTCTGTCGGATACAACACAGCATGACATATGAACTTCAAAACCAAGAAATGAAAATATTTTTTTTACTCTTAATTTTGTCTTTATTTACTCTTGAAACAGAACACTTTCGGGGACCCTGCGGAAGTACATTTAGTTTAACACGATTTGCCACTTAGTTATTTCAGTGCTCGTATATTACGTCAAAAAGTGTGATTTTAAATTTCAAAAATAACATACTTGGAATGAAATATCTAAACAGCGTTTAAATCTTACTTGTTTATGTAGTGTCATATTTTATTTTCATTTTTTTCAAAACAACTCTAGAAGTATACAGCTGGTTCTTCTTTGAATTACGATTTGTTTGTCAAGATAAAATTTTCTCCGTTCTACCATCGACAAATAGCCAATTGTGAAAATGTTTAACTAAAATATATAAAAAACTGTGTTCTGAGACTCAAGAATATCAGTAAATCTTATTTTTACCACTACTAACACTTGACTGAAACGGTTAAAATGTTGATAATATTGTAATGCTGAAAACAATTATTGTATTTAGCAAAGATTAAGAGTAACAATAACAACCTCTAGTAGCTGTTTAAAAAACAATTTTTATGTTCAGATGCTTCTAGAAGATATTTTGTGAAGCTGTAAATAAAAGAAGTATTTTATATCAAAAACAAGTAGATAAGATTTTGTTTTAAACCTCTTAATGGGGCGTAATATGTTATCATTAAGAACTAGAATTATCACACTGCTTTATCTATAATGTATTTTTATTGACGTTGTTAACGCATTACGAAACAGTTCTCTGTTTGTTTGTTTTTAAAATAATACTACTCCCTTGATCTTAATGTCTGGAATTTTCGAGAATTTCTGGCTCGCTATCAAATGTTAACAACTTCCGAAGGCATTACGTGTTTGGATAATTACGAAACTTAGTTTTGAAGCGCTGAAATTAACAGAGCTGACTTGGCTAATGTTTTAATGACAATTAAAGAAACAGATTAATTGTCTGTAGATTTTACAGTTACTCATTATGACTGATAAGTGCTTGATATGTTATAAGTGTTATAAATGTTATAAGTGCTTGATATGTTATAAGTATTATAAATGTTATAAGTGCTTGATATGTTATAAGTGTTATAAATGTTATAAGTGCTTGATATGTTATAAGTGTTATAAATGTTATAAGTACTTGATATGTTTGGTAAATATTTAAATTATTTGATTTATTGCCATTTTTCTGTAAAACGATTCCAAGTTTTCATTGTTTATAGCTTTGATATACGAAAACATCTGTTAGCTGTTATAAGCTGTACTATTTCCTACAGATCATTTTCCAGACGGTTCTGCTATGATTAAGTGTCTGGTGAAAAGCTTCAACAGAT
>NW_013665844.1:525702-531115 GCF_000517525.1 Limulus polyphemus | reverse complement strand
CAACGCTATTTTCAAGTTTTGAACAACTCGACTTTCAAGGTCTACTTATCTACATGTTTTGATGTTTCCGTTTATCAACGTTATATTTTAACCTGTGCAAGATCTGTGCAAGAACTCAGCTAATAGATATGTCCGTATATAAAAGCTATCTTCAAGTTTTGTACAACGAAAAACCTTCTTAAGTTTTATTGTTTAGTGTGTATATAGTTGGATTTCCATTTCTAGAACAATTTTAGTTAGAATTACGTATTTAATTTAGCTTATATTTGTTTTCAATCGAACAAGTTTTCGAATACACTCGAGTTAACAATATATATATTAAAACAGATTTTTGGCAAATTTTCCATAATATTCGGCATTTAACAAAGATATTTTCCAACTTATCTTTTTGCATATACATTAATTATTATCGACAATCTTTCACTTCTGTCTTTCAAGTGAGGATTAAATTGAAAAATATGATGAAGCAAAATATACTACACATTTCTATCATGATTTAAAAAAATAGTTATAAAAGTTTTATCCCGCACGGTACAAATGAAACTGTGATTAATCAGTAAATGAGTGATCTAGCTCGAACATAGGAAAATATCTACACACTTCCATCAGTTTACTATTCTTGTTAGAGGTTTGTTCAACATATCCCTTCTTACAACAGGCGTCGTATAACCTAATCTAATAATGTAATGTTATAGTGATGGTACACTTTCTTGCTAAATTAGCAGTACATGTTGTTTGAATAGCAACTGAAGAAACACTAAAAAATACATTTATATTTTTGCGTTATTTTGACCTAGTGTAAATGTCTAAAAGTAATTGTAGCTCGGTTGAACTCGCTTATTGGCAAAAAAGCTGTATTATAACAAAGTTTACGTGTTCATTTAACATCATAAGAATCGCTGAATACAAAAATTGCTAACTCTATTCACTGATGAATGGTTAATTACTCAGACTTTCTCTCGTCTAGTTAAGATTATAGTCGTATTCTCAAGTGTACTTCTAGCCATATTAACCGGTAACTTAATCTAGTGCACACTTACCTGATCACCCAATGCAGAAATGATTTGTTATAGGTGGAATAAGAGAGATAAGACACGGTGTTGAGGGTGAAAAAAACAACAACACTTTTTTGATGAAGGAGCAAAATATAATATCAATGGCTGTATTATTGATTGCACTATTGTTTTATAATGCCAGAATTGAAAATTGGACCAAATATGTAAACTGTATTCTAGAATGAATTGAAATAAAATAAGCATGACCAGCAGACTCAAGAATATAGGAACAAATGATGTAGTTAGATACATGGCTGGTGGCTTCAGCCCTTGGTTTTTTAAATAATTGTTAAAGATAAAAAACTAACACTTGTTCCGAATTTGAATTCTAATTTCCAGTACATATAATTTTCAAGAATTATCTGAATTTATAGTTTTGTGAGATTATAGATATGTTTTAATACTTGAATTTAGACGTTTTGTACTGTTTGCTCGAGAGAGTTTTGGCATAACGTAGTGATGATATCTAACGCTAAGAAATGCCCTAGGTGTCTAGATTTGACGTGACGTGTAAGCACATGTCGCCTCGAATTTTGTAGAGATTTGAAAAAAATACTGTAATACTATAAAAACACCAGATAGGTGTTTTCGATCAGTTACCCAGTTAGCTAGTGTTTTAGTTAGACAATTTAGCACGCAAGTGACAGTTTAATTTTATTTGTGAGTTAGGTCTATTTCTCGGTGAACTCACAGAACTTGCGGACAAGAGTTTGCATTATTTTTACCAAATGATTAAAAAAACCCGTCAAACGATAACAAAAACCAATACGAAAACATACACGATCTTATGTACATGTAACTAAAGTTTTTAAAATGTAGACCCCCTATTATAATTTCGTAACTATAGCTATGACTTAGGTGCTCTTGTGTATTTCAAGGGAAAAACGAATCTGCCTGAAAACGTAAGCTGCAATCACAAATTCACTTTCTCTCTGTAGCTGTTCAGTAAAAAAAATGTTTTAAATGTTTCTACTTTGTGTGAGAATCCTATAGCATTCTTCTATACACAAAGTAAAGTAGGATATATTACAACTACCTCATGAATCATTTTCCATGATTATTTTTTGACACAGAAAGAACATCAAGGGTTGAATTTGGCATATGACTTTAGAAACATTAAAGACTGTATAGCTGTGAGATAACAAATTCTCTTTTTTCATTAGTATGGTTGTGTTTATCTATGAATTTTTAGTTGCATAAAAATGCTAATTCACCTACTAGCTAATCATTTGTATTTTGAGTAAGTATGTATGATGAAACTGACACCAGCTTCTCTAGCGGTGCCGTACAGAAATTATTAATGTAGCAAAAGATTATGTAAATTTATTATCATATGAGGTGTCGTCTAGTGATCTACTCAGTGAATAAATATCCTGCCAGAAGCTTCACTAAGAGAGAGAGTTGCTAGACGATTAGCAAGTTATTGCTGTTTGTCAGTCGATATTGTTATTAATATTAAAAGGTATTTTTGGAATATTATGTTTGCTGTATTATTATTATTATTTTTTGGAATTAGGTTTCTTTCTTTCTGGTTCTTTTTCCTGATTCCATTATTTGAAATAATGTTGATGTTGATGATGTATTGTTTAGTAACATTAGTGCCAAGTTCTGGCTAGGCACTTGTTTATTAACTGTGTTTTGGTAAGTGTTGAATTTATTTCTAAGTGTTGTTATTGTTGAATAAATTGTTGTTGTTTAATCCTGATTGTAGCGGCGTGTTACATAGACCGTTACATAGTTATGAATATATATATATATACTATAGAAGAGTGATATATGTGGTATTTGCAATTTTGCATACTACACTTGCATTTGGATTGAGCTTCGTCACGGACATATCTCGTTGCTTCTCATATTAGTAAATATTTTCAAACAACTTCATCCGATAATGATATGATAATGAAAAATAAGTTTCAAAAAGCAGATCTGCACAAAGTTTAGCTACCGATATTAAAAGTGGCCATTCATAATCTATCAGAAGAGATACATTAAGGCTAACTCTCTGAGTACACCTAAACTTATACATATATAGAAAGATTTTGGTATTTTCAATATGGATGGTGCCCTATGAAACACGTGGGTTGCAAGGGTAGCTTAAAACATCCAAGTTTCAGTGTATAATTTATAGCTTCTATCCAAAGGAAGAAATAACCAGTCAGCAAAATCCTCAACAAACGCGGCTAAACTATTAACGGAATTAACTGTCACAATTATAACGCACCTACTGATGAAATTGCAGAGCATGTTCAGCGGCATATCGCGGCTCAAATCCTTAATCTTTCCATACTTAGCCAGACAAGCTAACCATTAGGTCAAGCTAAGCCCATATATAGCATAATAGAACCCATCTGTTTTAACATTAGCTCGTCAAGAAATTAATTTCGCGTTTTGAACCACTTTCATTAACCATCCCCCAAAAAACGTACATCACATATAATAGTTAAACGAACAGCCTAAACGTCACGTTAGTGTAGCCTATAAAATGTGTAAGGTTTAGTATGCTCTAATCCCTTATAGTGATGGCACACGACGAAACACACATCCGGCATGTAATGCTATTTAAATACAAAAGGGAAACAACGCCTCTGTAGCTACAAAGAATATCAAAGAAGTTTATGGAAATGTTTTGAACGTTCGTAAGTGTCAACGACGATTCAGCAAATTTAGTTCAGGTGACTTTAGCCTTAAAAACTGTGATGGCAGAGGCCGACATGTTGGAATTGATACAGATGCTCTGAAGACGCTTGTTGAGTCTAACCCAAGGCAACACACTCGCGAAATGGCCTTGAAATTGCATGTCTTTCAGGAAAAATACGTAAACATCTAAGGAATATGGGAAAACTCCATAAAAAAGGTGTTTGAAGGCCTCACAAATTCTCCGATGATCATTGTTTACAACGTGTGAACGTTGCTTCGTCTCTTCTGGCGCGTAATGCGCGTGAACCATTTTTGGACAGAATTGTCATCGGTGATGAAAAATGGATTCTCTATGTGAATATTAAATGCCAAAAACAATGGCTCAGTCCTAGACAAAAACCATTTCCGATCCCAAAACCTAGAAACTGACTCTAATAATCTTCAGTTATCCTCTTACACTTGAGACCATGGCGCACATACAATTTGTTTGTTTGTTGTTAAGCACAAAGCTGCAGAGTGGGCTATTTGTACTGTGCCCACCACGGAACCGAAAAAGGATTTATAGCGTCAATAGTCCAGAGATGTACTACTGAGCCGTACAAGTGAAATCATAAGTCCAGGGATTTACTACTGAGCCGTACAAGTGAAAGGTATTTAATAAAAGAGCCGTATCTCATTGTTTTAAAGCTATTTTCTAAATGTCCACATTCATTGTACGTGTTTTAGGGGTTTCAAGTCTACTTATATATATATATTTGTGAGAACAGTTTGTCTATTAAGGTTGATATTTTTTTGAATGACAGGTTTGGTGTGACTGTTATTTAGACATATGTTTTTGGTACAATATACAAGAGGTTCAAAGATGATGTTTTATACTCAGTGTTATGTGCACATGTAAAATAAGTAACGTTTATGCTGTGGAAATAAAAAAAATATTGTATAAACAACTCAGTAATCTTATTTCTTTAAAGTTAACGATCAAGGCACGCTCATTTTAGTATGGAGATTGCAGCAAAGTTATAATAGCCGTTCTTTACTCTGGCAGCTTTGGGCTAACAGAAATGTGTCATACAACTATACTATTCAGTAGGTTACGATAATCATCCACTGCCACTGTTCGTCCTGCCTTGGTATGTCAGTGAACAGAACCTCCTAAGCGGTTTCTACTGTATGTGCACTTTATTTAGCTATACAGATCTTTTAATTCGTTGCACTTATGCACAACCCAGGGAAAAATTAATGTCTATCTTTTAATACTATTACAAAAACATTTTATCAGCTCTTACTGCTTGACAAATTAGAAAGTGGTGCTTTGCATTTGGTGGGACATCAAAGGAGTAATTCATTTCGAACTCCTCAATCCACAGCGAACTGTCAATGCAGAGATCTTTCGTCAACAACTGGAACGTTTAAATCAAAACCTTCATCAGAAACGCCCTTCACTCGTCAATCGGAAAGGTGTTCTTCTTCTTCTCCACAACAATGCACGTCCACATGAGGTACAAGATTGTGGAGTTGGGTTGGGAAGTTCTCCCCACCCACCATATTATCCAGATATGGCACCATCAGATTACCATCGTTTTCGTTCGCTGCAACACCATCTTAATGGGAAAACGTATGCAGATGTGGAAGGTGTTAAAGAGGACATCGACGTGTTTTTGCTTCAAAGCCAAGTGAGTTCATTAATCAGGGCATTAACAACCTGATTGTAAGATGGAAAA
>NW_013665844.1:510476-524817 GCF_000517525.1 Limulus polyphemus | reverse complement strand
TAAGATGGAAAAGCATCATTGATAAGAATGAAGACTATTTTATTTAATAAATGTTTTATTTTGATATATATAAGTTGTTTGGGTTTTTTCACCTAAAAACCGACATTTATTTTTTGACGACCTAATACATCTAGACTGCCAAAAAATTGGCGTGTTGTACATAAAATGAACTTCTTGTAAACTTATAGTTCAAGTATTGTATTTAATACTATTCTATTTAAAAAGAAACAAGAACAGTATATATATATATATATACATTTTGAATATCGTTACATTCAAAGGGAGGTAGAGTACCATTTGGCTTACTTAGGAAAACATAGATACCGTTTGCAATTTAAAATTATTTGTTTTCATTAAAGAGTTACGGATATTCCTTTTTCAAAAAATAAAAACGAATTAATAAAGAGAAATTACCAAGTGTAACGAAAAACATACAACCTATAAATAATGACACAGATAAAGAATATATTTAGATGAATTTCACGGTGAACTTTGTATTTTTAAATTTTATGCCCGTTTATGCAAGAATAAGCAAAGCTTTTACATATACAAAAAAAAAAATTTGTCGAGTTTCCTATATTTTAAGATCAATATAGTGTGTTACATGTTATTCACATACGTATCAATCTTCCACTTATATGCAGGACAGTTCTGTATATTTAATTTATGCATAGATTATTCAAACTTTATATAAACTTATTACACGAACCAATCATAATGTTATAGAGTAATGAACACTGAAAATATTTAAATATATATACTCAATACAATAGTTTTTACGTATGTTTCAGTATGTTGCTATATGTAAAGCCGCGAACAGGGCCGTTTTCATTATTAGATCTTGCTATGTTTAAGATATTGAACTTTCTCTCTCCTGTATGCAAAACATTTTACCCTAATTAGTAACACAAAATGTATCGCTTTTGAAAAATTCTTCTTAACAGCAATTAACATTTCATGCTTTGTCAAATGGCACTATCCGGTTTAATAATGCATGCATACCCAATATATATTTTTGTATTTTTTTATGTGTTGAAACACTTGGTTTATTATTGGATAAATAGATCATTCAATGACATTACAAGATAGAAAGTTGACCATAAATTTCTTTTACAAATAATCATACGTTGTTTAATAATGTTTTGCAGTCGAGGTCTAAACAATAGACAACGCCTCTCATTGGCATAGCGGTAAGTCTACGGACTTATAACACAAGAAACCGTGTTTCAATACCCGTGGTGGAAACACCACAGATGTCCCTTTGTGTTTATTTACAAGTAAACAAAAGTCACCATGACTTCAATGTCCTATTTTGTAATAATACGGTTGTTACTTTGATTCTAATACCAATAATTCACTTTACGTTAAATCTGAAAGAAACATTAGCTACAGCATTCAAACTGATATAACTAACTTACCAGCCCTTCTGGTACGTCCGATCTCTTCGGTAGCATATAGCATTATCGTGTCTGCTAGTGGTACCATACGGTACCATAGTTTCTATAGTGGAACCACCTGGTACTAATGCAATTCTTGTGTTGCAGTATAGAAACAACTTCCTCTGACGTCACAGATCACGAGACCTTTATCAAGTCAGCGTATAACTAACTACTTAAATGATACAAAAATTGCCGATGAAAGACAAAGATAAGTCAATTTTAAGCTAACTTACTTCTTGCACACGAATAAATATGCTACATATCTGGGGGCTCTAAACTATATTTTTCTGCGACTCGATATCTTATTTCGAATATGTACTTACAACGAATATTCCGCCAACCCACAACATGCAAATGATGTGCAAGTTAAATCATGTTTATTCACGGGATATCAGTTCAATGCCAGTAAGAGGAAAGCAGTCTCTGCTTCCATTTTTGCATTACCAGATACAGGATCATTGTTCTTTAAATGGTAATTAGTAAAGCTACTAGGCTCGGAACGCATCAGTTAACCTAGCTTTATCCCCGTAAAGTAGTTATCAGAATCATCAGAATTCACAAAGACATAAAAAATCGATTAGGCTAAAAATTACATCATATTTTCCAAAAGGTAATGTTTGACCGTAATTTTAAGTAAGATAACTATGAATTGTTTAATGTACACCGCTCTTATCAGATGTTATTATTTATTTCGATTGAAACTGGTAACTCACGACTAATGGAGAGGTACGAAACGAAAATCCATACGCTTCTAAACGTTTATGTACTGTGATATGATAGCGGTATATATATATACAAACAAAAGCCATTTCACTGTATGTAGCAAAATAAAAAAAATGTGTTTCACTTATTTCGATGGAAATACCTTCTATGTTACTGACTCTTTTGTTAATAAATCAATTTACATGTAAATGGGTTACATAGTGATCCTACTCTATAATGATACTATTATAGTTTAATTCAAGCTTAAGGATGATAGGAAGTTGATGAAAAGAAACACCGAAATATTTCTTTCATCTATACACAATTTAGTGTTATTTTCTGATTCGCATGAGAAGCTAATTATGATAAGTACAAATAAGGGAATTTCATTATCAATTCTATTGTTAGTGTAATTAATGTGCATAAAACTGTTCAAGAGCAGCTAGTCTAATAAAATATAGCATAAATAAAGATATTACGCTGATAGATTCGAGAGATAAATATAAACATTTACACAGAAAAATAGATAGATAACCAAACTAATAAGCAGGCAGCATACAAGACAGACATGAGTATTGATTTAAATTTATAAAACATCGAGCAAATTTTTATTCACAAGAAACGGACAGACAGACATTGTGAAAACCCGAGACCTCGGAGCGTTAATAAACCAAATTTAGAACCTGCAAAAAAGTGATCTAATTTCCGCGATGAAGAAACTAAAAACGTCAGAAAGGAAAAGTCATGTGTGCAGAACATTATTATCTGTGTTTTTAAATTTCCTTAAAGAAGTTACGCAACAAAAGAGGCTAATGTTTAAGTTTATGAATAAGTAATGAAAAACATTATGAAACAAGGTACTGTGTTTAGATAGGTTAAGGAAAACACTTCTGAATCTCTGAACTTGAGTCAGTATTTGTCCTTTCTTCCACACTATATGATAAAATGTAATAATTGTATAGTAATATATTTTCGACAAATCATGATATCAGACGTCTGAAGATTGCATTAAATGAAGCGCTAGTCCAACTTTATCTATAATCACAGCTTGAGCCTCCTTACCAACAATTTCAACCAACTTGTGGTACACAAGTGATTCTATAGATTTTCTCTCTCTTTCTTCAAAGAAGAAATTAATTTCTTAAGATTTTAGAGTCTGGCCTGTCTTTCCCTCACATATTGCTATAGAATGATTCAGTTGCATGCAGGTCTGGGAATCTGTGGACAGTATTTACCTCAAAACAATATGAAATAGGGTCTGTATATAAAGGGTGGCAAAGTTTATCTTTATGCCTTGCAGTAATCTTTATAGTCAGCAGCTAGTCCGTAAAGATCCAGCAAAATATAGTTTTATATGCGCTGTAAGAGCTGGGTGGGGTCCAGTGGTCCTAGACTGTACATCCGGCATTCCTGTTTTGTTTTGAGGTCCTTTACCGAACACGTTCTCCTCACTTTTGGAAGGTAGTTCACTATAAGAGCAACAGTCCAATCTCACTGTTCAGTGGAAGAAGAGTAGCCCAAAAGTAAGTAGTAGGTGCTTTTGAGTAACTGCTTTCCCTCTAGTGTATCAGTTCAAAATTATGGACAACTGTGCTCAGATAGTTATTGTGTATTATTTCGCAAAAATTTAAAACAAATATACTTTGTACTGTGGAAGTGCTGACGTTTATTCCTATTAGAGCGTTCATTCATTCTTTACTGAGAGGCTATTTGAATGCCTGAACATCTGTTTTCCTTAAGAAGACTTATCGATATTCTCTTGAGCCATGCACTGAATCATTTCGGTTCATCTGGCTAATTCTCAACAAGTACATGATTTGTAGTCATATAGTACATTTTAAAAGTTTGTCACGAATGATATATTCTGTTACGAATAGGAGTGTAGAAATAGTCCAAACACCCTTTCCACCAACAGGTCACTCAATGCCATTCTTCTTTCCAGTTGAGTAAGCTTCTTCCACCAAACCTACAAATGCCCCTGTGTTGTGAGTACTGAACTTTATACAACTTTGCGGAAAGAAATCATGGGCGAAATGTGCAGAATATGTGCTCTCCTGATTATTTTGGTCATATAGTGTACTTCTTCCAGTGTTACACAAAATCCAACGAGCTTCTCCTTCCGGTGTTAGAGAACACAGCCCAATCACACAGGCCTTACACTGACCAAGAAACAACAAGCTCATCTTCACTAGACAAGTGGGCCATAAAAACAATCGGAAGAAGCGAAAAGTGCAGTGAATCAATCACGTGACAAGCAACATAAAGAAACCAAAAAGCTAACTTATGGGTGATAAATTTGGGGCCAGGGTTTTATTTTTCCTCACGGAAGATATTGCCTATCCTTTCTCAGGAGAGCATTGCTCTCTTTCGTCTAGAGGTGGCACTGTTATCATCGAACCTAGTGGATCTAGAGGAGTAAACCTCAAAAAATTATCTCGGTCCTCTGAGTGGGTGTAGCATATAATAGTGGCAACGCTGCTATTCTAAAAATGTCAGTGCTGACGAATCCTCCGTGAATTATGCCAAGAAATATGATGACCCCTAGTCCCAGGCAAACAGGGTTAATAAGAAGTAAAAGAGTTGCAATTGCTAGGTTAACACTAGGTTTCCATCTGCAAAATTTAAGTTTAAACAACATAATATTAAAACAATATCATATTATGCACCAATCAATGGAGTGACTGGAAGAGAGGTTATAATATGTTGTGGAGATATGAATGTTAAAATGGACAATAGAAATCATAGAGTTGAAATAATTATAGGTGTACAAAGAATGGGTGAAATAAGTGATAATGGCAGCCCTTTTATCAATTTTTATGCACAAAATAATATAGTCATTGGTGGAAGCTTATTTGAGCATAAAGATTTACATAACTATAGTTGGACATCACCAGAAGGTCAGGTCAGAAAACAAATTGATCATTTAACTATCTCTGGTGAGCGGAGAAATACTCTATTAAATGTGAGAAACTGTCGTGGAGCAGATATTGGTAGTGATCACTAACTTAAAGTAAGAAGAAGAAAAGGAAGCTTTGATGTTAGTTAATTACTATAAGAATCTGTAAAAACTAACTTATTTTGGAGTCTGGAAATTATGGATAATAATAATAGTGATAATCTAGACAGCACAGCTGAAGCTAGAAACACTATGGCTTGAAATTTATAAAACATATACAGAAGCAGGAAAAATTGTTTGTTTTTGAATTTCGCGTAAAGCTACACGAGGGCTATCTGCGCTAGCCGTCCCTAATTTAGCAGTGTAAGACTAGAGGGAAGGCAGCTAGTCATCACCATCCACCGCCAACTCTTGGGATACTCTTTTACCAAAAAATAGTGGGATTGACCATCACATTATAATGCTCCCACGGCTGCAAAGGTTGAGCATGTTTGGCGGGACGGGGATTCGAACCCGCGACCCTCAGATTGCGAGTCGAGCGCCCTAACCACCTGGCCATGCCGGGCGGCAAGATAAATTATCTTTGGATATTTAATAAAGAGAAAAGAAAAATTTGGATATCAGAAGAAACGAGAGCAGTTACAGAACAGAGGAAGATAGAAAACAATATGTGGAGAGAATAGATAGAAACTCTCCTCTATTAAAATATAAACGGTCAAACACTGCATAAAGATGTTAAAAGACTACCAAGAAGAGATAAGCGAAAATATTACCAAACTTCCCTGCTGAAGCTGATCAATGAATTGCTAGAGGGAATGGTATGGAGACAAGGGAAGCTTATCAACTTATTTAAGAGATCACTGGGAATGGAAGAGCAATGCAAAATTTACCAGTTAAAGATCGTAATGGAGAAAATGTAATAGGTGAAATAGAAATTATTTTGAGTTGAAAGGAGCTCATCAAATAGATTATAGATTGGCTAAATGAGGATGATGGATATGGATAACCCTTGGACAAATGTGAATATCCTAATGTGAGTGTCCTAATGCCTCCGCCTTCAAATGGGCTGAATACAAACTTAAGTAAAATTTAATTTTGAAAAAAAAGAAGTGGCAGTTGGAAAGTTGAAAAATGGGAAGATGCCTGGTGCTGATGGAGTTGGTGGTGAAATGCTTAAAGCGGATAATGATATCCCCAGAATGTTAATGAAATTGTTTAATAACATCTGGAGGACTTGGGTGATACCTGGTGATTGTAAACATGAATTTGTTATAAAGATACCAAGGACCTTTTATTGGAATGCAGAAACTGGAGACGAACTACTCTCACATCAAGTGTTGGTCAAGTTTTTAGTCTTGTCCTTCTAAATAGAATACAGAAAGAATTGGATAACAAACTGCGAGGTTTTAGATGTGGATGTAGAAACCAAATATTTGCATGGAGGTACGTCATACAACAAAGGTCGAATTTAGAAGACCTCTTGTAATGGCTTTTGTTGATTTTCACAAAGCATCCGTCATTGTCAACAGAAAGGTGTTATGGAAAATACTGTGATATTATGGTCTTCCCCAAAAGTACATTGATCTAATTAAAGCATTGTAACTAATTGTCAAATGTTAGTTAATGGCACGTTAACAGAAAGCTTAAATGTAATAATGGTATCCTTCAAGAGAGAGTTCTGTCGTCTTTGTTGTTTGCATGTTTGATAGTTTATGTAATGAAGATAAAGTTCAGGATAGGTAAATACCATGGGTTGATGATAAGTATTTGTTTGATTTGAATTATTATTATCTTAAGTGAAAATTTGAGAACACCGCAAAGTTTGTTAAATTACTTGGATAGATTTGCAAAGAAAAAAAAAACGTATCAAGATAAACATAAATAAGACAAAAATCATAACTGAAAACACAGTACTAGGACAAATCATGCTTAACAACGAAGTCATACAAGAAGCAGATAATTTCAAATATCTTGTTACAAAGGTAGCAAAAAATGGGTCAGTTGAAACAGAACTCAACGAAAGAATAAGGAAAGCAAAGCAGACCACGGGTTTGTTGTCAGGAGTGTGGAATAATCATAGACTTAGTATCCACACCAAGGTTCATCTATATATATAACTCTGGTTAGATCAGTTCTTCTGCACGTATTTGAAAGTTGGTACAGTAATGAAACTGTGTGACAGATTTGTCAAATTTGGAAACAGAGTTCTAATATGAATCCTTGGAGCTAGACTTATAGTTCGTGTATGTGTGCAACATACGAGAGAAGTGACACAATTATCCTGGATTGATAACATTATGAAGCCGTCTAGATGGAAATGGATTGGAAATATGACACACAGAGACACCGAAGAAAGAATCATCAAGCAAGCAGTTGAAAAGAGACATAATGGAACTCGAAGGAAATGTAGGTCAATACCAATCAGAATTTTCACTATGAGAAGGGAAGCTAGAGATCGGTTTGATGATGTCGAGGATAGAGCTTGGGATCGACGTGCTTGAATTGATTTCATGGAAGGCCTACGTGTTAATAGACATGTTGGGCCTTAATAACAATAATAATAATAATTAACCAGCTATTAGTTCCTTTACTTTTGAACTGTATATATATACAGTAAGACAGGAAATACACAAAGATCACCCTTAATAAAATTGCTCTCATTCAGAGCTAGTATGTACAATTTACTTATCTAAATTACCTGAACTTTTTAAGAAACCAGAGGACCAGCTGCTTCTAATTAACTTTATAATAAAGTATAATTAAGATTCTTTTAAAGAGTTAAGTAACGTTAATTAACAAACACTTGTGTCCATTGAAACTCTTTATTATAGGCAATCATTTCTACATTCTGCTGCCCCCCCCCCCCAGTGGCACAGCGGTATGTCTGTGGACAGAGCACAGATAGCCCATTGTGTAGTTCTGTGCATAACTTCAAACAAACAAACAAACCTATATTCTGCTTTGATGTTAAAGTAATAAAATGTAACACTTATATACATATTTACATATATAATCTAAGAAGTGTTCGGGTACAGATATTTCCCCTTTTTTTATTAATAAGGTTAAAATAGATCTAATTGAATTTAAGAAAAGAAGCCAAGGTTCGGTTATAACCAGTGACTCTATATTTCTATTTCATTCCTTATAATCGCAGTGACTTAGACACAGGTTAATTTTAAAATATCATTCTGATAAACCAACATATATGTGTGTGTGCCTTCAGAAAGGTCAAGGCTAACGATATCGAACACTCAACGACGTCTATGGATAAATGTAAATAGACATGGATCGTATAGTCCTTGAAACTGTTTTACCAGAAGATCAGAAGTTTCTAAGACAGTTGTGGCAGATGTACTAACAAGAAATGTTGGACATGTGAAACAGAACAATTAATAGAGTGCCATAATATTATTCACACACTGAACGGTGAGTTAAAATGACTTGAAAACTCCTTAAATATTATTTACACGCCACCATTGTATGAGGCCTTACAGTGCTTATTTGATTTTCCTTCAAGCTGAGATGATGCGCTATGAATAGGCGAAACTGTAGTTCACAGCAAAGGGATGGAGAAGCAAGAAACTATTAGGACTCTACGTCACAAATTATATTTTCAATTGTTCCTTTTCTGATCATAAAATAAATCTGTAATATCATCAAACAGTTGGTCAACTGTATAATACTGAACAATAGATCTGGCGCAACGCCACTATTATTTACATACCTGAATTAGTTTATTTACTAAGTGGTGAGTTGAAATGACTCAAACACTCCATAAATAGAATGCTATTTATAATACCATTGCTAGTATGAAGAGCTGACACATTTGAGCCTATTTTATGATACCCAAATCTACTAGAAATAATATGATAACAATAAACACTTCTGAATACATGGAGACTTTAGAACAAGCTTTGAAATGAAACCACACATGTACAGTTAAGTCCACTGAGAGTTCAGGAAATTAAAGTAGTACATGAAATATGAACCAAAACAGAATTAGGACTCAGTTTATAAGCAACTAATTGCAGCTGTGAACAACGGCGAATGATCTCATGGTGCTTTGAGAGCTGATCTTTCAGTGAAAAAGTAACGTGTGAAACTTTACTTCTACTCAGTGTTTCCTTTGAAACAAACTAGGTGTGCCCGCAGCCAGGAAAGTTTCTTTTTTAACCTTTTCTAGTAATATCACATCACAACAAGAGTGATAATATTTTTTAACAAATCTTTCTTTACTGATCTTATATTCTGGGTTTCCAGTAATAAGAATGTTAAAGTATTTCAACTGCACACTGTGTCTACCGTACTGCTTTGCCGACGAGAGTTTATACTCAGTATCAGATTGGGTCGAAACGTCATTCAGCAACGATAGTTAGTAAAGCCAACGATTCCTTGTTGTAATGAGAGAATGATGCACTGTCTGCATTAGAGAAGTTGTTTCGGAAAGAGACATATCTCTTCCAATGCGCTAATGCACCTAATCACACCGCAAAAGAACAACAAGGACTGAAATCTGTATATTTAGCCAGTTTAGAATCTCGACTTAAATCCAAATGGGTTACTCCAGAATATTCTGATTTCCTTATGGAAAGATATCCTGGAACCTCGTTACACTTAGAGGTCAAGAGGAACAGGAGTCTGTTTCCAAAGTTTACACTAGTGAAATGGGTGATTAATAAAGTTGAGGCTGTAAATAGAAAGACTATTCTCTATTAATTTACCAATAAATAAATGAGGTAGATAGAAAAATGAACAAGGAAACGTGATAAGCTTTGAAATACATGTTTACACTTACAAGGAATAGTCAATTACACTTTTGACGTGACAAATATACATTTTCGAAATTTAATTTAGTCTCGTTGCTATAAAACATCAGACTCGTCCTGACTGATTGTATGTGAGCTACTGTGAAACGACGACAGTTAATATCGATTGATGTTTAAATATAGCATGCTCTATATTCAGAATTCAATATATGTTCACTTGTTAATCAAGAAGCTAGTAGTCTCTGCCCATTTGTGTTCTAGACTTACGTGGAAACCTACTGATCAATAAAAAAGTAAAGTTTGTACAAGTGGGTTCTTATACAAAAGGGTAATCAATCTTTCTCAAGTTCGACAGAGCCTAAATACGACTATCTGTGTATTTCTTAGTAAAATACAAGTCTTACTGTATTCGTCTGTTTCAGAGTAGCTTTATTGCCTTATAATGAACTAGAAAATGGATTTTTCGACTCAAGAGAACATGTTTTTGTTATTTAAGTTTGTACTTTTAAATAAAGTATAATCTTCTAGACTATGTAAACAGAACTCAGGACTTTTTCTAATTAGTATATTGTCTGTTACTATCAGAAGATTAAAACTGAGAGGTTAATCCACCTTCAATGTATTTTCTGAAAAAAAATCACATTTCTTCATGTATTTTTTTATCTGGAACTGAAATAAACAACATTGAGTCGATCACATGAGAGTTGACTGCACACATCCCTACGAGGGTAGCAAATAATCAATCATAGAAAAGGGGCCACAACAACACTGTTAGAACAGCAAGGAGGCGTTTTAAAATTGAGCATATTTATGAAATATCAAGCCCCTAAATCACGGGTTTTTCTAGATTAAAACAAGGCTGTCCAGAAATCCTAGATATCAGTAAAAAAAGTTTTATACGGTAGGAACAAGAGCTTTAGCTGTGAGATAAAATGGATTTTTAAAACCTGGTAGATAAACAGGTGTTTTTATTGTAATTAGAACTTATAGCAAAATGAGCGATGGTGGCTACTAAAACTCATATGATTCTAAAGAGCTGCATCTAGATACACACAATAGGCACGTTTAGAAAAGGCTTTCTCTTATTAATATAAATAATGAAGACTGTAGGCAACATATTCTCATAACAAAATGCTTAAAGTGATACAGGCAGCATTTAAAATTAAGACTATTAGAATTATACAACGGTCATTAAATAGTAATGCTTTTGAGATCTTCTACCAAGTTCAATATATATGTATATATATTAAGAAGAGATTAACCTGATTACCTTACACCATGTTTATCCTTTTTATCAGATATTTAAAGTAGAATGTGTAAAATAAACCTTCAAAAGCCAGTGTTTATTATTGTTATCAGAGTTGTTAGTGTAAATTGTTCATAAGATTTTCTGACCAGTTAATAATATACTTGTTCTAAAAGTTTAATCCTGAAAAACATCATTATAATCTTTGTATGACGTAAATAACTGAAAGTTCTTCAAAGTCTGACTGTGTTGCACTATAAGTCCCAGCTATACCACAGTTACACAGATTTTCCAGGCGATCAGGTTACTGTTCAATTAGAATAAGATTTTAATTTAAAAAGGAAAATATATTGGATAACCTATGACTAATTTTATTTATTTTTGAGCATTTTTAATATATTTAATTTATACATGGAGCGTATCATATGTTTATACAGTTGGAAAATATATGTATTTAATTTTGATTATTTATTTTTCCTATAGATTCTCAATACAATTATAGCCTTTTAAATCACGAAACCAGGTAAAGAAATTAATAAAGGAGAGATAAAAATAGAATAGTCTGATACTCCAGTGCATTGTTATATACATGTATATTAAGCTTTCTATTAACGTAAACATGATCTTAGCTATTAGAAATACACCACATAAAAGTAAATTATACATAATTCTGGTGATAATCGAAGTTTTTCCACCTAATTTTATAATAAATAGGTTTAGCATATTATTCAGTCTCAATGACTAAAAATCTTCACTCATCTCTTGCAGATTGAAATGACTAATTAAGAAAAAAATTTCCAAATACATAATTAAAGTAGAGATGGAGTACAATCATATAGTTTGTTAGAAAACTGCTAAAATTATTTAATATACTACTTAATTATTTTGAAGATAATTTTGTAGTCCACGTAAAAACTTTTTAGAAAATATTTTTAGACGATTGTTTTCCAATATGGAAATATATTCAAGATGTTGGGATTTTAAATTTAATAAAGAAGGAAATTAAGTTTAGCTATAATTTTGTCTAGATTAGAGGTTCTTAAGCTGGGGGTTCGTGGAAAGGTTTTATAATTATGAAAGGGAAGTGTTTGTAGATACCGGAATAAACCCGCCAATTGAAACATTGAAAATTAAGTTATATAAGCAGGAAGAATATCTATAAATCATATGGAAAAGTCTAAAACTCTACGTTATGTGGCTTTTGAAGAAAAGTGGGAAAATATATTATTTACTTGGGAGTTTGCGCTCATTGTAAATAATTACTTGCCTGTTTATTTCTCTACAAAAGAAGGAATATTAAGATCCAAGTTTAAAGTACGTCCACAACTAGGGTTTTGATTCTGAGAACTGTTTGTTGAGTTTCGTGCAAAGCGACTTTAGGGATATATGCTAGCTGTCCCTCATTTAGAAGTGACAGACTAGAGGAGAGGACCTAGTCAACACCACCTACCGTCAACTCTTGGGTTATTCTAATCGAAGAGTGGATTTGACCGTCATATTATAACGCCCTTTACAACTGAAAGGGCGTGCATGTATGGCGATGGGAGTCGACCCCGCACATTGGGAGTCGAGCGTCCTAACTACTAGGCTTTCAGAAAATTGGAGAGTACCCAGAACCTGAAGACAGAGCAGTTTGTTTCCTGATGTCGTTCGTTCGTACACATCTGAGCGGGATGAAGTTAGTATTATGCGCTTGTGTTGTTTTGTTAAATTATTCTCTTATTATGAGGTCCGTCAACAAAAACGTTTGGAAACCACTGGCCTAGAGCATTCCAATAATAAAAAAAGAACGAATGTAAGTACTTTTTGTTTATCAGGTTGTATGTAGCTAATCATCACATATCTGTGTGATAAAGCTAATGATTGAATATTTAAATCTAATGATATTATCAAACCACGAAAAGATATTAACAATAAGGCATTCTGTTCCATTTTATGTGATTTTTTATTTTACTAAGAGCAACATACTGTATCTGTGCTCCTTTTCTTGCCCCCTGGTGGCACGGCGGTTTGTCTAGTTGTTTCGATACAGATAGCCCATTGTGTAGCTTTGTGCTTAACTTAAAACAAATCAAACAAACTTCCTTCATCTTAACCTAATATTACATAATAGTCAAACTAAATAATGTGTTTAATGATTAACAACATATGTTTTATGGAAATTAAATTGTTAAACATACTTCAAAATATCAACCCACATAGCTTTTAAGCTATATTTAGCACCATTCCTAGAAAATTCTACAATTAGGAATGATAAATTTACATCACATCATATATTATCGCATACCTTTGATGTATAGAGCAGTTGTAAAATAACGCAAAAAAAGAACTTTACGTATCCATTAATTTTTATACAATTTAGTTTTCAAAGTCTTCTTGAATGGGAGATTAATCCGAGAGGTATTACGAAATTAAGTTTTCGACCCTTACTGACATAACTCAAAACGAATTTCATTGAATTTGAATTTCATTTGTTGTTTCTGCTAAACCTTCGCATATTGACCAGAAGCAAAAAATAAAGATATAATTTTTATGGAAAAATATAGCCAACTCATCATTCGATTTCAGCAATAGTAAAAAAATCTATATAAAACACAACTATTAAAATATAATTAAGGAGTGTTAATTGGAATAATAAAACTAATTATGACAATGCATCGGGTATTTAAGCAAAGGAAATTTATACTTGCCCCATTTTAACTGACAAAATAATGCTGAGAAAAATGTCTTTTTAAATCTAAAAATACATCAACTACACAGTAATAGTTTAGCCCGCTATAAATCTAAGCGTTTGATGATCATAAAAAAAAATGTCCGATATAAATCATGGTATACGACGTAAAATAAATGGGCTCATTAAGTAACGCTTAGATGATTTCAACCAATCTCATAAAGACAAATCCTGCTGTTGGTTATGTCTATAATGAACCGAAGCTTACACGATTCCTTTTTCATTTCTATTTTTTATATACTTTGCGCTTTTGTGTTTGTCGTCAGTCAATTTACTTAGGATGCTGAGGGCAATTCTATCGATTTGGAAAATTTCGGCGACCCCGAAAACATAATAAATAGTGCATTGGTTAAAAAAAGAGTGAGACGTATTACTTGGAAAAGAAAATGTGGTCTTGTTTTCATATCATTAGGATATGGTCACCTCAGTAAAAAATATTGTTGAATCTATATGGTCTTATTTTCATTGTTTCACTTCTATATATTAGGATATGATCACCTCAGTAAAAATATTGTTGAATCTATATGGTCTTATTTTCATTGTTTCACTTCTATATATTAG
>NW_013665844.1:505975-509597 GCF_000517525.1 Limulus polyphemus | reverse complement strand
CACTTCTATATATTAGGATATGATCACCTCAGTAAAAAATATTGTTGAATCTATATGGTCTTATTTTCATTGTTTCACTTCTATATATTAGGATATGATCACCTCAGTAAAAATATTGAATCTATATGGTCTTATTTTCATTCTTTACACTTCTATATATTAGAATATGACCACCTCAGTAAAAATATTGTTGAATCTATATGGTCTTATTTTCATTGTTTCACTTCTATATATTAGAATATGATCACCTCAGTAAAAATATTGTTGAATCTATATGGTCTTATTTTCATTCTTAGACTTCTATATATTAGGATATGATCACCTCAGTAAAAAATATTGTTGAATCTATATGGTCTTATTTTCATTGTTTCACTTCTATATATTAGAATATGATCACCTCAGTAAAAATATTGTTGAATCTATATGGTCTTATTTTCATTCTTTCACTTCTATGTATTAGGATACGATCACCTCAGTAAACATATTTTTGAATCTAACCCTGCAGCTTTCTCGTGAAAATAAATAAAAGGACTAAATGTAGTTATGCAAGCATTAATTGTACTAGAAAGCTGATGAGGATATGAGGCATCATCCTTCACAATCCTCATATTCATATCGGGTCTGAACTAATTTTGTACCGAAGATACGAAAGCATAATACTAATATCTTATGAGAAGCAAACTTGTAAAAATATAGTTTTTTGTTGTTGTTGTTTTTTTGTGAACTTAACTATGCATATTTATGTGTAATAACAAGAAAAGTTTTGTTTGTTTATTTTGAATTTGGCATAAAGCTACACTAGGGCTATCTGCGCTAGCCGTCACTAATTTAGCAGTGTAAGACTAGGGGGAAGGCAGCTAATCATCACCACCCACCGCCAACTCTTGGGCTACTCTTTTACCAACGACATTGACCGCCACATTATAACGCCCCCACGGCTGAACGGGCTAGCATGTTTAGTGTGACGGGGATTCGAACCCGCGACCCGCAGATTGCGAGTCGAGCGCCCTAACCACCTGGCCATGCCGGGCCAACAAGAAAAGAGCAAGGCATAATTTCTTAGGTGTTGATCACGAAATATCATAAAATTATTACAGCTAGGCATTTTAAGTTTCATCAAGAACTCATTATTAATATCATCTAAACAATTTTTGCTACTTAACGCATTATGAAATTTCTGCTCAAAGAAAAACAACCAAAGTGTTCACATTTATATATATATATTTTGCATATTCATTCATGCAGATAATTTATTTTATGCAACAAATAACTATGCAGTTGATATTAGTTGAATATAACAAAATGTCATTAAACATATTAGAAGAGATGTACAACCACTTTAATGTTTATGTTAATCTTTATTGTTAAATAATGTTTTGTAACATATTCATTTCAGGCCTAAAACTCAAGTTGCTTTCATTTTTCGGATTTCGTTTTTAGTAATTTACTAAAACGTCAATTTAATATCAGAGTTAACAATCTATCGATACTCTATGACACATCAAATGGTGTTTCGTTCATTTTTAACTCACTAGTTGGATAATTCACAGATGTCGGCAAAGGATGACGATGGCGAAGATAATATTCAAGTTTATCTCAAAAATGTCAAGTTGGATTGAGATGCGTCGACTATGCTCACAAATGAAAATTATTGTAGTCACTATGGTGGTTTGTTGCTATTAAAAAGCTCTGATGATGGAATTCTTTGAACAGCCAGTCAAATAAGGGGTATTTGTCATTCATTCTCCCCCTCTAGACGGGTACCCCCTAACATGCTACTTTAAAAGTTGATATGTTTTTGCCCTTACCCCCTGTATTAAGTTGCATCTTTGACTTATTTAGCTCAAGTAATTGCCTGTCACATATTACAATCAATTTATTTTCTACATGCAAGTAAATGTATTAACCTAAATATGCGCGCGCCATGGACTATTACTTAAATGACTCTGTGAACACTTTTAAAGTCAGGATGCATTCAGAAAGCAATATCCCTATTATAAGTACAGGTTATTCTCTCGTGAACAACAAAAAGAAGTCAAGATCAGAAAAGAAACCCAATAATCCGAGCGTTTTGGTAAAGTGGACTTTCGTCGTCAAGGTAACCATTTAGCCATGATTATGAAAGATCCACTTTTCGAAGGCACACGGGTTATTGGGTTTCTTTTCTTATCATACGTATACGTTGATTTATTAATTTTCTTTAAGTTTTTTATTTCTTTATTTCATAAAAGTTGGAACTTTGATATTTTACATTTTGTTTCACAAACTTTTAAACCTTTATATTTTGCTTTTTATTTCTTAATCTCACACCTGAAATCACAATCTTATACTGAAGCTAGCGGGACCAAACGCGATTTTTTGACTGAGCTCTAACTTTAAAAGGTATTCATAGGATCACTTTAATAGAAGTAATTGGGGATAACACAGGAGCTTAATCGGTACATTGGGGTCTCTTTAAATGACGAGGGGGGCTTCTGAACCTCGCAGCGGAGCGCGTGTAATTAATGCTTGTATGATATAAATTGGTATAAAAAGTACCAATCCCTTTGCTTCATTATTACAAACCCATATTAAAGTACTAATTGCGCTTGCAAATTGTCTCACTTTTATCCACAAAATATTGTATTTTGTCTCTTCTATAAATAATTAATATATTATCGATATATTCTTTAATATTAATAATTATGTGCTGACTAATGTTAAGCCAAATACAATCCAGAAGAGCGTATTTCTTTTCCAAAGATTTTATTACACTTATTTATCCAAAGTTAGGTATAAACTTAGAAGAATACACGGTTAAAATATTGGGAAGTAATTAAAACAGATTTTGTGGATTTGGCTAGTAATTTCAACTCCAGTGTATTCTAATCCACATTCTAACATTTTTTTTCTGTTAAATTATTTTTTTACTTGCTGTTTCTGGCTATCCGATGAAATTTCTTAGTTTTCCTTTTATTTAGATTATTTGCCTGGTTTGATTTTTTTCCTTCTACGAATACATCAAAATTGGTTATCGACTTTTGCGATCTTATTATGTGGCCTGTACATTTTGAATTGAAAAGTCTAAGGTCAATTTTCCAGCCAACAGCATCAAAATTTGTGGTTGTTGCAGGCATTCGTAATTGTTTTCTATATTTCTCTATTGGTTATTTCACAAATATTGTCATTCTGTAATAAGGCTCAGTTGAAACACAAAATATTTTCTTGGCCTCATAACCGTCTTTTAACTATATTTAAAACTATATCGTGTATAAGTTATTTTAGTCAATAAAAGAAAATCTCTTTCTTTCATCTCTTAGTTCTGGATTAAAAACGCTCTTCCACTATTTATTCATCTGTTTCTACATTTATTTATTGGAAGTAAAGAACATTTTTATTTTTAAAGCTAGTTTCCTTTTTGATGGGAGTCTTTTAAACGAAGAATAATTGAAGCTATTTAAAAAATATATATATATATATATATATATGACTGTTTTTCTTTCTTTCCTATTTAAGCCACAGGAACACTGTGGCTACTAAATATAAATTTCTCTTTAAAGCTACACAGCGAAATTTTAGCAGTAAATCAATACCCAAAAAAACCTAGAAGAAAAGAAACCAAATTTCATGTGCTTTGTGGATA
>NW_013665844.1:503014-505954 GCF_000517525.1 Limulus polyphemus | reverse complement strand
ACCCAAAAAAACCTAAGAAGAAAAGAAACCAAATTCATGTGCTTTGTGGATAAATAATAAGAATACACAGAAACATATATTTTAGGAAGCTGGTAATGAATAAGGTCTTGTCTTTCGTAAGAATACTTCTGCTTACATGAAAATCAATAAGAATCTCATTGGTTACCTGTTCCGTATGCAATTTATTAGGAGATAAACTGGGAGGTGAATCTTCAAGAATGAGCGAGTTCCCAACATCACCTTAAGAAACAAGACATTCATCCTTTTCAATCATAGAAATAGTTTCTTTTAACCTGACGTTTTGTTTTTTCGTGCGCAGGCAGGAGTTTTAAAATAATTAATTAAGGCAGCCGGAAAAATAGTTTTTACTACGTATGTAATTTTTTTTTCGGTTCCCATAGAAAATAATTTTAGGTATATTACTTGAGGAAAGGCTGAACAGGGGTTATATGATATACACTTGCAATAAATACTCATTGTTAATTGTAATCTTCTGTTGGAAGAAAATATAATGTGTATGAAGCTTATATTGTAGATTATTTTCTGTTTTTCCAAATGATTGAGGCTTACTTTAGTGTTTTAAGTACAAGGCGTCAGAATATGCTTCTACTGACATAAGGTAAGCGTGGGTTTAAATAAAACCTCAGCCATAACAAATGAATTTATAATTGGCTTAATAAAAGCATGGTTTTGAATTTACAGTGAATCTCAGATGATAAATAGCTAATGCTAGCAGTGTACGGCTGGTAAAAGATTTTGCTCAATATGATATTATTATTATCCAAAAAATATTAAATAATAAGTGAATGAATGAAGACCACCAAACTTAAAACTTTTTATTTCGGTTTACTTGAACGTTTTTACCCTATGATATTACAATGAACTTTGGAAGATGCCCATTGGAACTTGGTTTGCCTTAGACACAATAATTTGGGCAAACAATAGAAAGGAATTAAATAAGCACCAACAAATATTAGATAATTCAAGTCATCAAACTTCCAACGCTTCTGGTGGCTTCACTCTTAGCTTGAAAGCTTATGACGTAATAATTCGAGGTTTGATACTGTAGATACAGCTCAGAAAGCCTATTATGCAGCTTTGCGTTTAAACAAACAAACTCTCCCAGTAATATAAAACGGTCAGTACAATAAGTCAAACTCCACAATATAACAATTTAGAAAGTCACTCTATAACATTTAAACGCATTCTTTAAGTAAAAGCTACTGCTTAACTAAAAATAACTTAGAAATAGATATTAATTCGGGATCTATTTTCACACTCTAATTTTAGTTTTTTATTTTAAAACATTTTTTTTAAAGTTCAATCTAAAGAGTCCTCTTTGAACCCATGACGAAGACAATGTGATATATCAGCATTTAAGTTGTTTAGTTATAAGGATATTGAACACATTTGTATGTGTCTGTTTTGTTGAATTGCGCACAAAGCTACTTGAGGGCTATTTGGAGTGATGAACTAGAACGCATCTACTCCACACCACCCACCGCCAACTCTTGGACTACTCTTTATCAACGAATATTAAAATTAACTATCAATTACAACTTCCCCATGGCTAAAAGAGCAAGCATATCCTGTGACTTGTTTCGATCTCGTGACCTGCAGATTACGAGTCGAGTGGGGCATGCTAGGCTCGTTATAGTATTTAGTGACTAGGTTCTGTGGTCATTTATAGTGTTCACATAAGATATTCTTTATAGGATACGGTAAATAAGCTCTTTTGTGCCATTCATAAGAGTATTTCCTTCTTTCGTTTGAATCCTGCCATTTGTCGAATATAGCTATTCCTACCTATCCTCCTGTCATTGCTGAAGCAACCTGTTTCTAAGTGAATCTCTAAATAAGGATGTCACAATAAACCAAACAACAAAAAGTAGATACAGAGAAAAAAGGTTACTGCGTGTGATGGAATATCAGAAAGTTACTAAAATTAATGTTCATCTTGATAAAAGAGTTAGCACAAAAGATCACATATAAAGTGTAATAAACTTAAAATAAGACCCAAAACTCGAGCGCATCCGAATAGTTGACAATTCGAAAGCGCTAGAGTTTTGGGTGTTATTCGAAGTTTAAAATTAATGTTGATAGTGTAGCTGAAAATGAAATTTGATGAAACAGCGAAAGAGATCAAAACTTATTGTTTGTAATTGATTTACTGGACGAATATAAACAATAAAATTACATTAGTGAAAAGTTGAAAGGCAAGATAAGATCTTCAGAGTAGCTAATGTGTACGACAGAAACCTTTTAAAGTGGTGTGAATCGATACAATAATAGAAGTTATGCAAATGAATGTATACTTTCTTTTATTGATGAAATATATTTTGAGTTAAGTAATCGAAGTGTCAATAAGAAGTAATTTGTTTGGTGCACTTAACATTCTAGAAGTAAGATGTGAATCTGAGTTGTACTGCATTCTTGAAGTTGGGCAGTTTCTTTTGTCCCAGACTGATATGACCCACAGAGGGTCAGAGGTAAGTTCACAGACTTACAACGCTAAAATCCAGGGTTAGATTCCTCGTGGTGGACATAACACACATAGCTCGTTGTTTAGCTTTGCCCTATAACAAACAGGCCAGGTTGACATTACCGCTATTAAGATGTGACAGTTATCTCTGAGCATCTGATGATGTCACCATCTCTACTTTATGCAGGCTTGTACGTTGTAAAAAAATTTATTTCGTTGATAGTTCTCAGCAAGCTGTGTAAACACAAAATTATATAATATAACCCACTGGTTTCAAAAGCTGAATAGGTATAATATTGTGCTGGTTTTATACTTAAAACTGTCAATTACGGTTCATAAATACTCTTACATTTGTATTCCAGCCTGAGAGGCTGGTGGGCCATATAACGAATTTGTTATTATATATTGATTTTCATATCAACGTTTGTTTAGATTAAATTTATATTTAGAAAATACAT
>NW_013665844.1:499469-502526 GCF_000517525.1 Limulus polyphemus | reverse complement strand
TTGGTGAAACTTTTGCTTATAAATCATTGTTTGTAATAACTATTTGTAATAACTGTTATTGTAAATTGTATTGTTGTTGGTATATTAAAATATATTTGTGTTTTAAAAATAAAACTGTGTGTATCAATCTTGTTGGCAAATGTCATCAACTGACTATATATATCGGCTTTTACTTAACTACTAAATCCAAAATACAATTTAAATACTGAATTTAAAGTATCAGTTAACTCAGTTTCAGATCTTTCAAAATTGTAATACGTAACAGCTATTAAAGGGTTGCACTCTTTCTTCTCCCAAAAGTGGTGATGAGACTAAGACTGACGTTATATAATGGATGTTTAATGTATTCATTCATAAATACCTGTATGTTGATGAGTTACAATTTAGGATTCTGTTTACTTTTTTTTCAAAGGCAGAACAAATTAGAGAAAGGTAAAAAGAAAAATAATCATTTAGCTAGTTGGATAAATATAACTTGGTAAATTTTTCATTGGGATATTCATGTGATAAGGATCATCGAGTGGAAGTGGAAGTTTTTCAAGCACGTGATCTCCTTTACGCATATATCTATAATTTGATATACTCAAATTATGTCATTTTGTTATATCGTTATATACGACAGCCAAGACATTTGTTGTTATCAATAACTGAAAAGGTAAGAATAAGTTGCATTCTTAAATAATAATCACTGAACATGAAATTTCACGAACTCTTTTTACTTGCTCTCTTTTACTTCAGTTTTGCTTCATAGCAGAATATATACAGTTCATAATGCTTTTCCCGCCATATTTAGTTTCCACCATGTACAAATGATTAGAGTAGGGTGGATTTGAAATGTATTAGTTACAAATCAACTCATTTTCCTGCAATAAAAGTCCTTGAAAGTGGAATTCCATAACAAGTGTATATCTCTTTAACTGTATAACTAACATCCAAATGGTATGAGAAGTGGAAGCTTTAGGTTTAAATGACTGACAAATTACGAAGCTAAATCTGTGAGCGATAATTAGGGGTATATTTATAAAAACAGATAATTGAGGACATGGTGAGATGCATGTAAAGGAGATCACCATTTAAATTCAACTCCTTAAATATGCTTTGCACTTCTTAGTAGAATACTATATTATAATAAAACCTTACGTTTGTGATCTCTGAAAGTAGTCTAATACAAAATAACTATTCTTATCATACTGCTACAGATGGATTTACTGTAGAAATGGAAAGGAGATTACATTAATATCTACACCTGTCTTTGCTAATATACAGAGGTGGTATGCATTTCGGTGAAGGGTTTCATATTTGTATTTTTAAAATGGCTGGTAAACAAAGTCAGTAGCTGAAATATTATCACAGAAAGAAGGCAGCAGAAGGGAAACCTTCTTACAATTTGTTTCTTTTTATTCTAGGTACAATATAATCTGGTAAAGAACACATGTAAAAAACAGTAAACATCTTCACCAAGGTGGAAAAATATGACAGAATGTAGCCCGATTGCTAAATTTGTGGCAAAAGGTTTTTAAGTAGTTATATTTTCAAGAGCTGTATAAATCATACTTTTAGGATAATATTTTTTTTCGACATTTTCCAGTTGAAAGCTGGACACTTAAGAAAGCCTGGCCTATAGAACTACGCAGGGTAAAGTTGAAAGCTATCCGTAGGGCATGTCGTTCCAAAACCAGAAGAAGCAGATATATGGGCAGCATGATTATATGTAATAGAGGGTCGGACAAAAGAGTTATATAAAAGAAGGGGGTGGAGTTAAACCGCAGCAGGTCCCGGTTAGGCATTGTAAGAGACTGAGACATTTAATGGCTTTATGGTTCAGACCGATCATCTGCGCTTTTCTAGTTAAATGTTTATAGAAGATGAAACCTATATATTTAACTGTGACAGAGAACCGAATGGAAACACTATTGATACTGACAATAAATAACAAACCACTGCGACATAAGCGAAACTTTTTATTGTCAGGACCAGCAGTATAATCAGTGTATTGGTATAATTGAACAGGATAGATCTGTGTAGGCAGATCAGTAACATAAAGGATATACAAAAGAGTCAACCCCAGCTAATATATCGTAGGGCTGAGAAAGAGTTCTCTCAACATAAATATTTGCATGTCTTCCTTATTGAAATTAATTAATATTTCGGACGTAGGTAAGTTGTAGTGTTAAGTTTCGTAGTTTGTATATTAAACCACAGTGCCAGATGTAGTCAAAAACTCATTCGAAACCAAAATGTAACATACATTAAGGCCTGTCAGTGTTAAGATCATTGGAAATAGAGTCTGATAATTTTTAAATTGATCCATCGTCGATAGCTATAGATGAGACTCACTATGGGTACATAAAAACAGATGATGGTCAGCAATAAATGTATGGAACTAAAATATTTTCGAGGATTTTACTGATAAGACTGATAGGACGGTAAAGAACAACACTTACTGGAGACTTATTAGGATGTAGGAAAATTATCTTAATAAATTCTTCAAGGATTCCTTAGAATCTTATTAAAATCCCGGTTGGAGAAGAAATGCATAAAATATTGTAAACAGGAAAATGAACTTCACCTTGGCATGTTTAAGATGACAGTAAGTTATCTGGGGCCAGCGGCAGTAACGATCCTACTCATTGGAACCAGTTGAATGTTCTGCATTGTGATGGGTGCATTCATATATTTATCACCCAGAAGATATGCTGCGATAGAAGTGAATAATCAATCAATTCAAGAATATATGTTGTATCTACTAAGTGAAATGGATGCTGTTCCGGAACTGTGAAGTTATTTTCGTGGAATGAAGTAAAAATATTAGCCTTTTCAAGTGAAGAACTAGGCGCAGCTTTAACAAGAACTTTATATGTAGGGGAGCAATTGTGTTCAGTCAGGAGTTTAAATCTAATGTAGTATTAAGAAGAATTGAGAGACTGTCGTAATTGGTTGCAAACTTAGTGCCATCGCCGTATTATCACAGCTTGTACATAATTATGGGTCTTCTGTTGGAGACCAAAAGTTGTCTGAAACGTTATATATATATATATATATATATATATATATATG
>NW_013665844.1:484309-498469 GCF_000517525.1 Limulus polyphemus | reverse complement strand
TTATATATATATATATATATATATATATATATGCAATATAATACTTGAAAAATTACGATTTAAACACCGAAAACTGGTGAAGGATTAGAAACTAACAGGGCAAACATTTCTAAGAAAATCACGTTAATTGCAGTTTTTTTCACATTCCTCTTAGTTTATCCATTTTTGGATTGAAAATCAGAGGCATGTAAAATAGCATTTAAGATCTACACTTTCTATCTGACAAGTCACTGACTAATAGACCTTTCGTTCAATATCAGAACTCGTCAATTTTAGTTTTAGGCCTACTTGTTTCTAATGGCTCGGCAGCTTTCGAAGTTTAAACCTTAAAATAAGTTGTTATTGTCAAAGTCTATTAGATCTTGAAAGTATGTAGACTTAAATATTCGTTATGCGCCCACTCCAAATGTGATTAATGAAACAAAATAGCATTAAGTTTCTTTTTTGTTTCAGCGATTTGAGAGTATTTTATTGTTAAGTCATTAAGATGTTCAATAAAACTAAATAACTCCATGGCCTTAAACTCGTGCATTGTTTCAATTACTTCCCCTTTGCTAAAAGCATATATATAGGATAAAACAAGTTATTATGTCAACAAATATAGCTTAAGAAAATTATTAAAAGCTATTCTAGTACGCCACTATGAAAAGGACAAGATATTTTACAATGTTTTCAGTTCATCGAGTTCAAATAAGTAATTATAACCATAGTTCCCAATAACAGATGTCTGTAAACACATTAAGACGTTAATTTTAAAGTTACTATAGGTTGTAATTAAAGATCTAGTTTAGTTCAATACAAAATCTTATTATCTGGTGCTTTTGCTTATTTCTATTTCACATATCAAGAACATGTTCGAGAAAATAGGAAACAGCTAATATAAGCTCCATGATATACATTGAAGTACATAGCTTAGTAGCTAATTTTCTGTAAGACAAAAGTAATGAATATTACAGAAAGGTCTTGTTGGCTGTGACTTCAACACTAGTACTTTGGAGAACCTTAGAGAATATAAACTCCACATTGTTATATTCAGATTTATTCAGTTTGGACAAACGCATTTGAGACAACTAATCATAGTTATAATGAGATGCCATTAATTAAGAGTACCTCTTCTGAGACGACTACTTGTCAGTTTGACTTGTCTTAATTAGGATTTTTTGCATTCGTAAAAACTTTGTTTGAAGAATAAAACTTTTTAGTTAGAGAAACCTTATTAGAGACAACTAATTGTTTTAAAACTAGGATGTTCTAATTTAGAAAGACGTTATTTGATATAACTATCTATTTATACACATAGACATTCGTAATTAGAGATTCCTTATTTATCATAAATATATTCGCAAACTGAGGTTTCTTAAATGTGGATATTTTTCTTGGCCAACTAAAATATCCTAAATTAGAAAAACACAATCGATATAATTATACCGTTAGGTACATAATGCTTGTAGGATATATTAATGAGCATGAAAATCAGTCAAGTACTAAACTGATAAATTATTGGGCATACAGAACATTTTAGATACAAATATGCATTATTAACGAGACCTCGTCAGAGCCATCTTAAGGATTAATTTTACCAATTAGATTTAATTCAAAAATATTATATGCCTACAGACTAAGATTTTTTATACGTGTATAAAACATATTTCTATGAAGCAGTTAGTAATACACTGAGTAAGATTTATTAATGATGAGTAAGGTTTCTTACCCACAGATGGAACAGCGGTAAAGTCTACAGATTCACAACGCTAAAATCCAGGGTTCGTTTCCTCGCTGTAAACACACCAGAAAAACTTTATTCCCGATTGGGATTTCTTAGTTATGGAGACTTTCTCTGGGAGAAGGTTTGTCAACGAGAAAGATTTTATATTGAAGCGTCTATCTGCAAATTTGGGTTTCTAAATTAGAAAATTATTATTTGAAACAACTTCTTGATTGAGATTAAACTGTTTAATCAGGAAGATATTTCCCAAGTCACTTATCTCTGTTTACTGAATATTTATATGGTTGATGAAAACACTTTCTGCTTGTAAGCTAAAATTCCATATGTATAAACATTGTGTAAGAGTTTTAACGAGACAACTATCTGTAATCCCATGAAAATTCGTTTTAAAGAGAATAACTATTTGTTTCCAGATTATAATTAATTAAGTTAAAACATCTTATTAAAGACAATTACCTTGTCACTAAAAAAATATTTATTATTTAGTGATATTATATCTGAGACAACTATATATATATATATATATATATATCCTCAGATTAAAGTACTTAATTAACGACGATAGAATGAATGAAAAAATATCCTTCATGATATAGTGAAAAAAGTACAATAAAAATTACCTTAATTATTCAGAGGAAGTGCGAGTAATATTTTTCCATTGCTACATCAAAATTCATCAGCTGTTGCATAGAAATATTTAGTGTAATAATGTATTATAATAAAATAATCTACCATTCAGAATAGAAAATATTAAAAATAACGGTGTCAACTTAAGTATCTGTGACTTTTTGTTTTGGTGTTGTTTGTATCCCCCCCGGTGGGCATAGCATAGATAGCACATTGTGTAGCTTTGTGCTTAACAACAAACAAAGCTTTATTACTGTATTCTAATTATGAAATAAGCACTTCAATTTTAATACAAGACTAAAGATATTAAGAGAGTTTCTGAAATAACCGAACAAGAAGTGAGCATCCAGCTTTTGTTTTTCTTTTCTGTTATGAAGTTATAACAACTTAACTTTGACTAATAGGTTACAAACATCCAAGTGCATGCATTAAGATAAAATAGTTTTGTACTTTTAGTTCATCAATAAAACAATACCATACACGTTATTTTTAAACTTACATAAAATACAAAGCCAAAGGTCTTTAAAAAATTGTAAATGTCCCTATTTCAGGGTCTTTTTTACATCCTCCTTCTTGGACAAAAGTCCTAAAACTTCATTATTTAAATTAACAATCTTCTGAAATAAGTCAACAATTAATCTCGCTTCAGAATTTTTAAAGTTAAATATATTCATGTAAAATACCGAATTAATTTCTTTAATGAACAAAGTCTATCCTAAGAATTTATAAGTTTTATAAGTAGACATATTGGTATTTAATAAACAATCGAATAACCACTGTAAACCTTTCTATAGCTATATCAGTTGCATTTTTACTAGAAGAAAAAAACGGATATGATTTTACGTTTATATTGTTATTTTACGTTTCATGATGCATTACGTTTATTTTTAATTTGGAGCGTTGTTTTACAATATAGATAATGAGTGTTGTTTAATAATAAATGGCAGTTTATTCTTAACGTATCTTCTAGTATGTCATTGTTTCTATTTTTTCATAAATAAAAACTATCTAACAGTCTGAATTGAAATGTTTGTTGTATTTCCAATGTTTTGGCTGTGATAATTTTGTAAAACATTCATACACACTCCAAGAAAAGCAAAGATGTTTTTGGTGTAGTGCATTTCGTGATTCTGAGACTTACATAGATCGATGTACCTAACAGAATTTGTTAAAGCTAGTTCTTCATCTTCCGCTCAGGAAACCCACGTTTGATGGCTTTTCTCTTCCCACCCAATGAATTATAGGCAACTGGTGTCAGAGAAATACACCCTTCATTGAATATTAACTGCATTCAAATTTAGTAGAAGTGGATCGTGTAGCTAGCAAAGGTTTTGGCATTTTGTCATATATCTATATTCGGCTGTTGAGCTTGTGATGAATGGGTAAGTTTATTTGAAATAACTCGAGAAATTTCTATATTTTTAAGTTTTGAGTACTTATGATATCGGTATAATAAACCGGACGTATACGTACTGTTGGTTGCAGTTGTTATTTCAATAATATGTATTGAAGGAACATATGAAACTACTGAACAATGGAAAAACTCCTTCAGAGAAGTTTTTCCATTTCAGTAACTTGTTTTGCTAGCCATATTTGATTTAAGGTCTAACTCAAAACGTGACTATATTATATACGCGGAAAGAGTCTTCAGTTTTTACTACTACAATACATTATAGGTCTCATTCAGGTTTATTGACTTCACTCAAAAATCACGTTTATTCTATATGTAAGTAATATAAATATTCTATACAAAATACTGAACATCCTATTTACACTGCACCATGAAGACACTAAACAGTCTGAAACATTCAGGGGGTCACTTCATTAAAAAATGAAGCTATGCACACTCCATTGACAACAATAATTCACTAAATTCATAGGTTTTTCAACTAATCACTTCGGTTTTTCCATATAATGTGCACTCGGTTTCAACCTACTAAATGCAGTATCACTCAAAAAAATGAACTTTTCCTTTGATGATTTTGATCCTTGATTTTAGAGAATTTAAAGATCTATAAATCACTCCAATCTTCGATGCGTTCAGAAGTTACATTCACATACAGACCTGACTGTTTATATACCTTGGCATCCTATTTGAGACAACTTTTATCACTCGATATGCATGTATATACGCGCATATTCATAAAGTAAGTGATGAAAGTAAAAGGTGAAAAGCTGCTACTTCAAAAGTAAATATGTGATTGTGAACCCCAAGTAAAAAAATAATTGGGATTTTCAAAATTTTCATGCTTAATCCATTTCAACTAAATTTTTTAACTGTAATAAATTTACTCGAACCTAGAGCAGAACATATACCCATTTTTAATCATGGTTTTTCTAGTTCTTTTTTGCTTAAATACATTCTTCTCGAAATTATCTTTGTTCTTCTACTAATTAAAATACGTTTTGATTTATGACTTTTTGCGCACGCAAGTAACAAAATTGTGTAAAGATAGATTCTTCCGTTAAGCTGTGCTGGTATCAGAGTCCTCCTGGAAATATCACTTTATTAACATTCATGTAAGTATCAAAGTCCTCCTGGGAATATCACTTTATTAACAGTAACGTACGTATCAGAGTAATCCTAGAAATACCACTTTACTAACATTAAAGTTGGTATCAGAGTTCTCCTGGAAATATCACTTTATTAACATCAATGTAGGCATGAAAGTCCTCCTGGAAATATCACTTTATTAACATTAATGTAGGATATAATCCAGCAACTGTTAGGTTATATGTATAATAACCAAGTATTGATTAATTCCTCCTTTAGAAATAGCAATAAAAGCAGCTTGAGTTTTACAGAAATTTATCAAGGAAACAGAAAAATCTTAGCAAAACTAAAACGTCTGATATAATCTTGATTCATTTCAGACTAATATTTGTAACGTCTGACTTTTTCATCAGTTCTTATATTAGTTCTTTATGCAGAGCAATATTGATTGCTTTTTTTTATTTATATACCTTATTCATTTACAACGGCCCTTTTCGGCTATTATTTGTAAGACCAAAATTTGTGAAGAGAATTCTTATCATTACAAGTAATATAAAAACTCCATGTTATATTTTTAATTGTATCTATGGTTAAAGGCTGGTACATAAAAGTAAGAGTACATTTAAAGAAGAAAGTGGTCCCTAACATTTAGCTCGAACAATAACAAAATAAGGAAGATATTTAGGATGAATTCAGAGGTGTTCAGATCAAATAGTATCATTTCTTTGATTGAAAGGACTCATTAATATAATTTTCGATTACCTTCGCGTCCATCTTAGGTACGCTGTGATGTGAATAATTTGGACAATATTTATATGTGTGACTAGAGCATTTATGTAATAACAATTAATATATGTTTGTATTTATACTCATACATTTTATCTTAAATTGGTTTAATGGAAAAAACTCATAATTCTTAAGGTTCGTCTGAGGTTTTCCTACAGCTCACCGTCTAGGAATGAAATACGCTTATTACACCAATTTTGATACTGACTGAGAATAAAGACTCTTTAGCTACTGTTACTTGTAAACCATAGATAAAGACGATCTCTTTTATTATCAATACTCTACAAGATGTTTGAAAAGGAACATCGCATGAATAAATAAAATAAGACACTGATCTAAATTATTACTTTCATTTAGGAAAACTTTGAGTGTATACCCCTAGTCAGATTTCTCTGCCTAGCACTGATGCTAAGCTATGAAATAAAACTTAAGCAAAAAAACAATAAAAAATCCAACTGTAACAAAATAAATAACTGCATTTATTATTTATTTCTCTGTTGAAAGTCATTCTGTTTTTACCACAATATCTGTACCATTGAATGAAGTATCGTTAGAAATATAATTATCTCTACATTACTCATCAAAAGTCACTGTTCAAAATGTTTGTCCAGTTCGGTTGCATAATTGGTTTCAAACCGCTGTGCTAATATTAGCATTTTCATATTGAAATTGGATATATATTTAAAGGATATTATACGATAAATCGATGAAACTGTATCTCTCTCTCTCTCTCCATTCGTAGAACATGTAGAGTGTTTTAGCAAACTAGATACGTGCAAATGGAGAAAGTTTACAATAATATTACAAGGTACTGCAGAACTAGCTAAAACAAAATAGAATGAAAAAATTAAAGAAAAGCTAGAAACAAGACTAAATGCATCATATATTATACCAGTATTTATATACGAAAGGCCAAAAACGGATTATTTGACAGTGGAAAGTTATAACAGAGAAAACAAAATTAGGATATTAACAGCTTGTAGGCTTTGTTCACTGTGTACAGAGAAAGTGCAGTTGCAAACTGCAATTAAGCAATCTCACCATCAAAATATACAATAAGTTGATTAGTTAAAATCAGTTTAGAGATAGATACTAATTTTTATTTGAATTTAAAAGTATGGTACACAATACTGACCATAATACTAGACTCACTTCAAAGAAACTCTTCATTTATATCAATAGAGCATTTTATGTTAAGCTTGAAGATGATGCAATGCTTAAAAATATGTATTAAATCTTTACGGTTTCATCCTTTCACGCTTGATGATTTTCTTCGAGATTTGAATTACCTGAATACAAATACACAGTTTACCATGTTTGTCAGTAGAAAAGATAATCCTACACTTCCTAGATGTTCTCAGTCATAGATATGAGCAACACCTAGCCATAAACGTATACAAGGAAACCTACCCTCACATATAAGAATTATATGTGAAAGAGTGACAAAAATATGCGACAAAATCCAGCTTGAATAAGATTTTCTAATCCAATATTTGCTCGCAAGTTTCACCCAATTGGGACATCAAATTCAACACAAAACAAAGGTAACGTTGCGTTCATCATTAAATTAAGCTACCAACTCAGAAGGATTTGTCACAAATTTAACAACCAAGTTTTTTTCAAGTGCAGAAAAGTTTTCAGAAACATGTTACCCAAAGAGAAACAATCAATAATAATTAAAATAGAAACAGCTCAAAATTATTTGCTCCCTTGCTGACATAAATAAAAGGAATAAACAGACCATCGGAAAAAGACTGAAACAACACAAAAACACCACAAAAATCCTACATCCTGAAAAATATGTCGTTACCAAGCACAACTACCAGGTTGGCCACATCACAAACGGAGACCAAAATAAAATTTTAGGCTCATCTCAGTAGTGGGAATCCACAAAAACAAAAAAAAAACGTTGGATATCTAAACATATCAGTTCTCAACCAAAGCCTTCAAACCAGTGACAATTTGACGTTACACAGAAGACAGCTTTGTGAACAGTCACTTTATTCAAACACCACACAGGTGACAACATTCACATGAAATTAAACAAGAGCTCTATTAGAGGTACGCTTTTCTAACAAAAACAAATATTATGACACAGTGTTTAAATGCAAACAAGACTTTGGTCTCATAGCGAGCCTGTGTACAAAATTTCCAAACCATGTGAGATGTGATGAAAGTCATTATGTGAGAGACTACCGTCCATGTACCACGAAAACAACCTCTGACCTAAAAAACCTTGTCCCAAATATTATGAAGGCAGAAACATAATTAACAGCAACCCAAGACCACCTAACTAGACTAACATGACAGAAGTCTGAATGTAAAGTCGAAGTCAGTCATTCCTAAACAATAAATAAATAACTCATATCAAATTTTTCATGTGAATTGGTCTCTAAATTTGCATTATGTAACTAAAGATTTGATCAAGATAAAAAACAAAACAAGAGAAGTGACACGGCCATTTGTAACTATTTTCAAGCAGGTTACATATTAAATTAGATCCAGTTCAAATTTATTGACATGTGTGTCATAAGGATCAACAATTTTGATAAATAGTAGACTAAAGAGGATCAGATGTATTGTATATTAATACACAAAGTGCATTACAAAGAAATGGTCAGAAATATAAACTCACTTGATTATCATTGATAAAAATATGTGTATATATCAAAATTAAGTTAACCATTAATAAGGAATATATTCTCATATATATATGTATATAAGATTCTTGAAAAAACTTGTTTCCTTGGTTATTAACCACATATAATCTCGTGTGCCTGATAGCTATGTTAAATTATAATGAAGTCTTCATTCTCAATATATATTTATCTTGCTGTGTATAACATTTATAACAGATGCTGACGTTTTTGAAGAAAAATAAAAATGACCATAGCTCGATTAACCTAGATGTTTTTTTTTTCAAGAAGTATCTTATTTTTTGTTGCAGTAAGCACAATTTAAATAAAAGATTATTTATTCTCCATAGTTTATAATGTAAACTTAATCTTTTTAAATAATGATGTCGTTTGTTATTAAGCACAAAGCTACACATAGGGTTATTTATCTGTGCTCTGCCTACCACGGGTATCGAAACCCGGTTTCTAGCAGTATAAGTCCGCAGACATACCACTGTGCCACTGGGGGGGGGGGGGTGTTAAATAATGAAAGAACATCACAACATCACAAAAACATTTTGATTTAGGTTCTAATGCTAGAGTTGACAATTTGCCGGGCTTAAGTTCTGTAAAAGAATATTACAGAAAAAATAATAAAACTCAGATATACAAATATAGCTTTCTAAAGCTAGCTTGAGTTGAGTTTAATCTTTATAAATTTCACTTTATTCATGCTTTTAGTTTATATATATTATCTTTCATGGCAATGTATACAAATAATTACATTTAAGGATACTAGTTTGTTTGTTTGTTAGCGAAAAGCTACACAATGGGTTATTTGCTATTAGTCTACCATGAAGAATCGAATCCGGGATTTTAGTGCTGGTGTAACTGGGATCTTACTAATTAAACGTGATAAGCAATTAAGGATAAAGGAAATGAGTAATGACAGTAGGTTAAAGACTAATTTTCCAATTAATGTTAATATATTTATAACTTAAAAGAAAATTGTTCCTTTGATGAAAATAAACTCGGTATTTTCAAGGTGAAATATATTACAAAAGAAGCATGAGAGGATGGTATTCAGTTACCAGTATGGTATCCAGATGGTATTCAGTTAATTATATTTAGCTACTTTACTAACATGAGCACATACACAGAGCTTGAGTACATATATTTGAACGATTTTGGAGCCTGCCTCATCACATCGTTACAGTCTACGTCGCCTCGTATGGTCATGCTCTATCTGATGACCGAGACTCTCGACAATAATCTGCAGCGTAATTTCAATTGCAAAAGGATACGTCGTAAGTCTGTCATGTCCAAAGTACACCACTCCTCCTTTCTCGCTTTTCATAATTCATCTAATGTACAAAGACGACTGTTTTCCAGCTCTCGTTTCAACATTTCATTCGCACAGAAATTCATAGGCACTGTGTCCAGCAACTTGATCAGTATGTTCGTGTTAGACTGCACGAATACACATCCATCCTCAATCTAATTGAGGTATGTGATAGTTACACAGGTTCTATTGTTAGAAGCATTATCCGCGAATCCATATAATTTGGCTTCGTTTCCAGATGGCGCTCTTTCTTGATTATGTTACGTACTGTTGCGTGGGTCACGTATGTGGCTTTTGTCAATGACCTTTATGTTTCTGGTTTTTTACCTATTACACGGTTGTGGTACGACTTGTTACAGATATTTTTCTGAGTGTCCTGGAGCCTCAGGTTGATCCATACTCCTTTGTTTTATAATGTCATTAAGTGCAAGGAATAGCCCCTGATAGAAATTCTAAATCCCAGATCTGAACACAACCTTATGCTTTGAGTGTATGAATATTTTGCGTCAGAAAGTGTTGTTACACATCCTTCTCGAAAAGCAATCAATCTCTGATGGAAACTACCTATAAAACTTGTTGACTTGCATGTTCAGAATCGTTTAACTACTACATACTCAATTTATAGCTCTTCTAGAACGATGGCAAGTGAGTTTGGAAGTTTTTATTACCAAGAAGAAAGAGCATTCTTCTTTAAACTTGCTAAAATTTGTCAGTTTCAAGGTGCAGATAAGAAATTAAGTATTAAAACAGTTTTATTGTATATTTCCAAAAATAAATCTGCCATCGGGAGCGCTATATATATATCTATAAACCTAGCAGTGAAAGATATAAATAGTATTCGTTCTCCTGTTTTAATATATTGTTCAGTAATTACATTCCATAATTACCCACAATTTGGTCAGACAAGAATGGCTCAATAGTTGACTAATTGCTTCCCTTTCGTCTATCAGTTCAAAAATGAAGGACAACTAAGAGCAGGTAATCATTGTGATGTTTAAATTATTTAAATATCACAATTTATAAAAGGTAATAACCGATGTTTATCATGACTTGACCTTATTTCACTTATATTATTATATATTTATAAGTTTCATATGATTAAAATAATTCAATCGATTAGTGGTGTTTAAACATGTTAAATTGCAAATGTACAGAATTGCAAGTTTTTACCCACAGACGCTACACAGTAACCTACCTAACAGACCTTATTTCCATACTTTAGTATTAAATAATTTTTTGTATTAAAAACTTTATTGAAAAAATCTTTTTCTGGAAAAAGGAGATACGTTTGAAAGGATCTAACTCATAAGTATTCAAACGAAGTTTAGATTTTAAGACTTCTCAACTACCCAAACAATCTGATGGCCGGCGCTGTCTATTTTTACGTTTATAGACAACTTATATAAAGTTTTAATTGTTTTTTGTTTTGTTTTGTTTTTAATTATGCACAAAGCTACACAAGGGCTATCTGTGCTCTGCCCACCACGGGTATTGAAATCCGGTTTCTAGCGTTGTAAGTTCGCAGACATACCGCTGTGCCACTGGGGGGCAAAGTTTTAATCAAAAAAGGTTTATTCAATAATGTTTTTAATGAAAAAGGAATACTATAGATACAAATCTGAGTTAAGTTTTTAGGAGGTAGTATAATGTTTAAAAAGTATGTTTACTGTAACTTAGAGCTATATGGGCCTATATATAAAACAGTTTACAAACTTTTAAAACGAAAGAAAGAATAAATATGGACAGGTGTCACAGAATTGATCAGAAAGGCCTACTTTTCATAACAAGTATGACTATGGTTTCAATGTATAAAATTTGATGCATGTGTATCTTTCAAAAATATGATAAAATACAGAGAATCATATATGATTTAGAACACCAATGATGCCACATTACCAGTATAGTTTCAAACTTTTCTTGTTTGCTTACAATAAGTAATAAGTAAAATAATAGAAAATTTCAGAACATATAGCAGTAAACGCAGTAAATTAGAGCTTTGATTGTACCACCAGTTTTAATATAAATTCAGTTATAAAAGGAATACCTCAAGTCCTTTTCCCGTCTTATCTTTAACTTTTCACTCCACTTTGGTAATTACAGTATAGAAAGATATTTTACAGTCCTTGTTCCCTACATTTCTAACTTTTACATTTTTGCTATTTTACTTTTCATAATACATGTAAATGCTAAAATATCATCATTAATAATAATACTAGAATAAACGACCTTATAACACCAAAATGTTATTTCTATTTAAATAAACACTCAACGTTTTGCTTCACTAAAACACAAACCGAAACTGACAGTACAAAGCTTCAAATGGCTTGAACGCTCCTGAAGAAGCTGTAAACCGAAACGTTGAGTATTTTGGTGTTGTAAGGTCGTTCATTTCTAGTATTAATATGTCTTCTATACACCAATATCCACTACAGAAATTGAATAATTAAAAAAAAACATCATTATTTCACGAGTAAATTAAAAAGTAACGTATCAACTGAAATGCCACATACATTCTAAAATTAAATTGTAGCAATAACTTAGTTGTCAAAAAACTACTTCTCCTAAACCACCTAAGACATGGGAGACTACATCATTGGTTTAGTGACGAGTTAGTGTCTACAGAACATCGTAATATTGTAAAAAAATTTACTATGATGTTTTATACACTATTAATACTAGACGGATTACACGATAAGAAATATTAAAAAACACTAAATATCAGGTTGTAGCTATGGGAGTGTAAAAACAATAATTTATGAAAATTAAGTCCTCAGTGTTTTCTGGCAAATTTGGGTCTGACTGTGTTATGTTTGAATTTATCTTTTATTTTAATTTTTTGTCTTTAGTTCCGTTAGAATAAACATATGTTTAATTTTAAATTCTTAGAAATTTTAAGTATTGACTGATTTCTTTCTTTAATTTGTATGGTGCGCATAATTTATCTATCAAATTGAAATGTGTTCCTTTACTCATTTCTAAGTTTGAAAAGTTGCATACCCTAACAGACTCTTATTTATCAGTCTTTCAATAAATTATTTTAAACCGAAAGATAATTCACAGACTTTAGACACTGTTTGACTGTTGATTGATAGTACTAAGAGAAAAATAATAATGTGGCCGGCTTATTTATAAACATTACTTTTGTAGAGATTTATTGGAAGATTCTGAATAGGCACTGGCTCTACATTGTAAGATAAAGCTGTATAAACCAAAAACCAGCCACACAATCATGTCCATTGGTCAAAAGTCTAACGAATAATCATGTTAAACAAATAATTTACACGAATAATAACTATAAATGACACTGAATAGCACTATTTCTTTATAACATGTAAACATCTCTTGAACAAATTTCACCATTATTACATCATTAAGTTTTTCAATTATTCAAAAATAAAGTGTATAGGAGATTTATATTGATGTAGTCTCCTATGGTAGATTATTGTCATCATTACAATAACCATCAATTCGGTAAACTTGGCCTTAAAAACTCTGATCATTAGTTGTTAAAACAATATCAAATTGGTACTGACTTCATGCACTCTCCGTCTTGTCTTTGGTTATTTCAACTTCTTACTCCTAAAGTAATGACAAATATTAAATATATCTAAAAATAGATTTACTCGAATTCGTAATTTTCCTCGGGATAACCACAACTCAATTACGTTTTCACTTTTTAATTAAATATAAAAAATGCTGGAGATACCTTGTAGTTTTATAATAGTTGTTTTTTTTTTGTAGCTCATCAGCAGACATAGGTGACCTTTGTATTAAATAATTTATTTGGACGATCACCACGTTATTTCAGTTTTTAATGCACAGGTTTTTGGCGGCTCAATTACCTAAGCCTTCTACAGGTGTGAGACGTTTAGGGATCCTGTTGTTTACTAAACGTCTCACACCTGTAGAAGGCTTAGGTAATTGAGCCGATCGCTTGTGAAATAATAAAAAACTACAATAACTTGGTGGTAGTCCAAATGAATTAATTGACACGAACATGAGTACTCCCGTTAAAAGCCTAAAAAGTTATAAGTGGCCTTTGTTTGGTGCATTTATATTTCATCCACTTACATGACAACTTAGTACCATAATTGTACCACTCTTCAATCATACCTAAAGAAGGATGAGGTGCTGTACCTTTAGCCGAAGTTTATGTATTTTAGAAAATAGTATTTTACAAAAATATTGCTGTTAATTATAACTTCTTGAATACTTCATGACATGACACATACTCGATGATCAGATTCGGTGACAGAATTTCATCTTTTTGGTTCATACCGGCTCTGGCAACGTAGTAAAATATTGCATCAATATTACGAAGTTCATATTTAATCCAGTTTACGTCACTTAGTAAAATATTGCATCAATATCACGAAGTTCATATTTAATCCAGTTTATTTCACGTAGTAAAATAATGCATCAATATCACGAAGTTCATATTTAATCCAGTTTACTTCACGTAGTAAAATAGTGCAGTCAATATCACGAAGTTCATATTTAATCCAGTTTATTCACGTAGTAAAATATTGCATCAATATCACGAAGTTCATATTTAATCCAGTTTACTTCA
>NW_013665844.1:481196-483826 GCF_000517525.1 Limulus polyphemus | reverse complement strand
ATCAAGATCACGAAGTTCATATTTAATCCAGTTTACTTCACGTAGTAAAATAATGCATCAATATCACGAAGTTCATATTTAATCAAGTTTACTTCACGTAGTAAAACAGAGGCCCGGCATGGCCAGGTGGGTAGGACGCTCGACTCGCAATCTGCGGGTTCGCGCCCCCGTCCCACCAAAACATGCTCGCCCTTTTAGCCGTGGGGGCGTTATAATGTGACGGTCAATCTCACTATTCGTTGGTAAAAGAGTAGCCCATGAGTTGGCGGTGGGTGCTGATGACTAGCTGTCTTCCCTCTATTCTTACACTGCTAAATTAGGGGATGGTTGGCGTCAGGAAGGGCATCCAGCCGTAAAAACCCTGCCAACACCGTAATACGGGAAAAGCTACAGAAAAAGAAGACTTCACGTAGTAAAATAGTGCATCAATATCACGAAGTTCATATTTAATCCAGTTTATTTCACGTAGTAAAATATCAATATCACTAAGCTCATACTGAATCCAATTTACTTCAGTAATGGATGTAGAAATCAAAATCATCATGCTTCTTCTTGTTTGATTCCATCGTTTAACGAAGCAGACTTCCTGTCAATCCACACCGTCACTAAAGAAATTTTAAAATCAAAGTTTCAGCAATTTAGAGATTGTAGAAACAATAAAATGCCTCTAAATTGAGTGATACTGGTGACGAACATCTAGGCCAAAACATCTTTGCCTGTTGACCACAAGGAACTACTGTATTCTGTTAAAGAGTTTCCTTGCTTCAATTTTAATGCATTTAATGATAGGCTTAATGCTAGAGTTATTAGTTTAAACATCCTGAAGTTGAGCTTTAGATCCTTTAAATATTCATTACTAGCCTGTCATACTTTAAACTGAATAAGTTAATCTTCCTGACGCTCTTGATATTCATAGTAATCTTCATTACAACGCATCTTTGACAAAGCGTCTTCACTGTTAAGCTTTCCTACAAGATAAACTTTTAAACTTCAACACTATACCTCATGTTATTCGAGACTATTTAAATATTTCTAAACAACCTAACGGGAATGTTACTAAACAAAGAATTCGTTAGTCCTACCATATACGGATAAACAAGCTACTTTGATGAAAAACTAGTTTTACTTAAATTATATCATTGTGTATAACCTTAAATTGAATTGAGATGTTTTTTCAAGCTTGTTTGCAAATTACATTATTTCTTCAAGTATAAAGATCGAAGACTTATCTTAAAACTTCTAGTGTGATATATGAGTATAGATATCCTAAATGATGTTTAGTTTATACTGGATTCGCCATTAGGTGGTTAATAGTTCGGATACAAAAACATACAAATTTGAGGTTCATGTCATTTTCAAGCATCAGGAAACATGCTCTGAATGAGTGGAATGAACCTATAAGTATAAGACAATTTAAGATCTTCACAAAGACAAAGATGAAACTGCAAGTGTGCATGAAGGAAAGTCTATTGATTAATAGACTCAAACCGGGATAAATGAGTAAAACAGTGCAGTTCTTTTATTACTAAATGTACAAGTGTTAGCAATGTCATAGCTTTGTACTGTATTTATTTCGTCACAAGGATGACAACTTTCACTTATAGTGAAATACTGATGTTTGTAGACTTTATTAAAATACCCTATATTTGTATAGTTTAAACATATTTTAATTTTGAGAGATTTCTGAGATAATGTACAGTTGTATTATTAGTGTAGGCAAGGAATAAAACGTTACATCAGGTAATGTTGCAATGATAGTGAAAAGCGTGTATTTAGTTCAAGAAAAGTCCCCCAGTAGGTCAGCGGTAAGTTTATAGACTTACAATGCTAAAATCCGGGATTCGATTCTCCGAGGTGGACAGAGTGCAGCTTTGCAATAAAAAGACATTTATAACGTCAAAAAGAAAACCATTGAAAGCTAAAAGTTAAAAACGGATTAAATGACTGGAGGATACCAAGTTCATACGAAACATACTTAGTAATATTCAATTATTAAAAAGTGGCGTTGTGTTAAAAATCATATGAGCGCGTAGGAAGGGATGAAACGAATGAAAAAATCGAAGTGCTGAAAAACAAGATTACATACATAGATATCCAATATCATCCTGTAAAGCCTAATGCATCTCTTGTTTAGATTCCTAAAGTCTAACACCATCTTGTGCACACGTTCTCCTTCTTTATTGTACAGAAGAGAATAGCACCTTACAAAGCTGCAAAGAAGAGAGGGAAACTGTCATTTTCATCGACGCATATAAATTGCTGATTCAAAAGGAGACAATTACGATGACAGCTGATATCACATTGCCTTAACTCATTCATAGAAAGTAAAGTTGACGTATGAGGTATATTATTAACTTGAGACACAGCTAGTAAAGTTGATGCATGAGGTATATTATTAACTTGAGACATAAGTAGTAGATTTGACGTATGAGGTATGTTATTAACTTGAGACATAAGTAGTAAAGTTGACGTATGAGGTATATTATTAACTTGAGATATAGCTAGTAAAGTTGACGTATGAGGTATATTATTAACTTGAGACATAAGTGTAAAGTTGACGTATGAGGTATATTATTAACTTGAGACATAAGTAGTAGAGTTGACGTATGAGGTATATTATTAACTTGAGA
>NW_013665844.1:471015-481175 GCF_000517525.1 Limulus polyphemus | reverse complement strand
CCTATCCCTGTGTGCCTTGCCTCCACGACTTATGTTATTAACTTGAGACATAAGTAGTAAAGTTGACGTATGAGGTATATTATTAACTTGAGATATAGCTAGTAAAGTTGACGTATGAGGTATATTATTAACTTGAGACATAAGTTGTAAAGTTGACGTATGAGGTATATTATTTAACTTGAGACATAAGTAGTAGAGTTGACGTATGAGGTATATTATTAACTTGAGACATAAGTAGTAAAGTTGACGTATGAGGTATATTATTAACTTGAGACAGAAGTAGTAAAGTTGACGTATGGGGTATATTATTAACTTGAGATATAGCTAGTAAAGTTGACGTATGAGGTATATTATTAACTTGAGACATAAGTAGTAGAGTTGACGTATGAGGTATATTATTAACTTGAGACATAAGTAGTAAAGTTGACGTATGTGGTATATTATTAACTTGAGACATAAGTAGTAGAGTTGACGTATGAGGTATATTATTAACTTGAGACATAAGTAGTAAAGTTGACGTATGAGGTATATTATTAACTTGAGACATAAGTAGTAGAGTTGACGTATGAGGTATATTATTAACTTGAGACATAAGTTGTAAAGTTGACGTATGAGGTATATTATTAACTTGAGACATAAGTAGTAGAGTTGACGTATGAGGTATATTATTAACTTGAGACATAAGTAGTAAACTTGACGTATGAGGTATATTATTAACTTGAGACATAAGTAGTTTGTTGATTTCTCTTCCTTTGATTAATGTTTATTCTAATTTCATTCTAAAATTCTATGCTTTTCATCACAGGACTTTCCTTCAAAGTAATAATATTCTTCTATTTTACACGTAGAAGCACCAAAAAATATCTCATGTTTTTCAACGCTTTCTTTATTAGTTTTTGATTTGATATTCTTCTTCAATTTTCACTCAACAAATGCATGATGTGGCATTTCTAATTTTACAACATTGGAAACCGTGATAGGCAGAACACAAATAACTCATTGTGTGGCTTTGTGCCTAATTACAAACAAAGCGGTAAAATTATTAGATATCATTGGAGACACTGTAGGAACATAACGATGAGAAGCTATAATTGATTAATCATATTCCCCTTTTTTTGGGGCATTCCTTAAAGTTAAGAGGTAAATTAACATCAGCCGTATCTACGTTTTTACATTTTGATAGCTGTTTTCATTTGCTCACTTGTAACCTTAATGGATTCCAGCTCGTTAATAAATTGAAAAGCTTTTCTCAAGGTATGGCTTCAGCTTTGCTTCAGTTACATGTACTTATCTTCATGTTGTTCATATATATATATATTATCATTATCTTTCAGTACGCTGGCATATAATATAATAACGCTGCCAGGCATTCCACGTATTTGTGGATTCAACTTGACAATACCATAAAGTTGACTTTTGACACAACCTTCTGATAACCCTGTCCCCCCCCCCCCCGTGTTTTCGTGTGGAAGGTCTCTCTTTGTTATTACGGTTGATCCAATTACATGAGTCCTTTTGTAGGTCAATGGTAAGTTTACAGACTTACAAGGCTAAAATCAGTGTTAGATTCCCGCGGTGAAAAAAGTGCAGATCAAGAAAACTACAAAAGCATGTACCTATCAGATGAGTAGCAAGACACATAATTTGATGTTCAGTGTTTTATTCGTTCATTTGGAGTGTTCTTTCACAGTGGAAATGTCCAATTTTAAAAACCATGATTATTATAATTGGAGTAATTCATATTAGTATTTCTTGGTAACAAATAAACACATCCATTTGATTTAATTGTCCAGCTTATTAACTAACTCTGTAACTGGTCCTGCCTTCCTCTCTCATAGTAGTTACATAGCTTCCGAAAGTCGTATTAATTTTAAAATCTTCAAATTCAACTTTCACATGCATGCCTTTTCATATTGTGGTTATCTTATCATTTGTAGTTTAATTCTGCTCCAATATTTTCATTCGTACTTTCTAGGATAGATGAAAATGTTACATAAATGACTTCAAAAAAATAACCAATATTACTGTGCATAAATTGGCTCTTTTAACATTTTCTTCAATAAAGATAATCTTTGAACCCACAATGTATTTTCAAACATTTTTTTATTTTACTGTATTTTGTCTTAAATATTCTCCAGCTCCTTAAACAGTTATTTGTCTATACTTACCTGTTTTACAATATTTGGTCAACACTTTTTAATTTTCTGATAAGGTTTTAATTTTAAGTTTAAAAGTCACTCTTCAGCTTTTTGTAACAATTTGCGGCTTTTCTCTCATGTTATTTTTGTTCTTAATTTTTTATTTTTTCTGCCACTGCTCTTTTATTTAACTGTTTTTTTAGAACATTTCTGTAAAACTTAAAGGAATTTCTTATTTTGCTACCAATTTTTATGCCTTTAATCATTTTAATTTCTAACTGCAACTTCTGACATCAAATGTATCAAGACTTAAACCAGTTTTTTTATTATTTAAAATAAATCAGATTTATGCAGATAAAAGAAATGGTAATTCACTGAATGTACAAAAGTAGTTTAAAAGTCATACACCTACTCGAAACATGGTTTCTAAATCAAGTAATACAGTTTGTTGAGGTTCCACTTTCTCCCTGGTACTAAAAGTTGGTAGCGGAGTTATAACTGTATACTAACGTTCGATTTATTTCTGTTACCGTCTATTTAGTCTATCGTTTCACGAAGATGTTAGCAAACAACCACCCGCCTAGAATCATGTCGTAGTGAAAAGCAGAGGTTCTCGTCGACCTGTGGTTCGTGGAAAGGTTGCATAAGTACGGAAAGGAAGTGACAGCATAACGTATAGATCCCATTGTAGTCCTCCGAGACAAAAACAAATCGAGTGGCTCACAAATAAAAAGGTTTGGACTATATACTATACTTGCCACTTTAACTGTAGAAGACAAGGAATCGTAGTGAACAGACTAGAAGGAGAAGAGGTGAATTTTAGTAGAACGTTTTTGACAAGGTTAATTGTTTCAAGCGAAAGTAGTTTCGAGAAAATATATACCATAATGATGAAGATGCTCTGAATAACTAAACTCGAACGCGTTTGTATCTCTCAAAATAACGAATGTAATACAAAAATAGTTACTAGTGTAAAATTGTCTCTTATAAAAGAAAGTACCTAGTTTAACATATATGTCCTAGCAAATGATATCACAAAAGAAACAAGCATAGTGATAGGTTAGCATCTTGAAAGAAGCTAAAGAATGGTATGCAACAAGTTTTACCAACTATTCCTTTTTGAATGTCCGTGAGCCTTTCGTTGTAGCATCGAAATGTCATTCTGTGACAACAGCTTATGTTGAAAATTCCTATGCATCATTATTTACTGAAGTGTGCTGTCCTACCATTTTGATAACACAGAGTATATTGGCACAACTTTTTCAAATATAAGATTATTAAGTAACATATACATTTTAAGTTACATAAATAACAGTACGTGGGTACGTATGAGAGCTTGATGTTGCAATATGACTTGAACATAAGTAGAAGATAAATTATTTGAACTGTAGGTGGAGTTGGTAATACTTTTGATTACGTTTTTAAAGTAAATACTTGCGAAGAGTCTTACTGAACTGCCTCCGATGGCTCAGCTGTGTGCCCGAGAGCTTATAACGCTAAAAATCGGGTTTTGATACTCGCGGTGGACAGAGTACGTATAGCCCATTGTGTAGCTTTGTGCTTAACAACAACTAACGAACTATGTGTTATTAAACACAGTTGTTTATATATTCACGAATTTATCGTGCGATTTACTCTTAATATTTTATATTTTTTCTGTCTTGTTTCATTTTGAGATATATATCTGAAGAAGTGGTTGCCACGCAACCAGTAAAATGTCATTAGATTTACGATTAGAACAGCCACTGGGTAGTATCCGTTATATATATATAACATTTATTTTCCTTTCTGTAACAAGAAAATATCTTTACATGACAACATAAAAACTAATTCCGAGAAGGAAGCATAATGACGCCATTAGCACTGTATCTATAATGCCTATTTTAGGTCCCCTGCTGTAATACGTGATACTTGGTGCTCTACCTAGCGAGAGTAAGCTCTTACTTCCGTAATATATACACATATAGTATATATATTTAGTTAGAGACCAGAAGCATTTCTTCGGGGAAGATCACAGTAACTCATTTTTATCTAAAGAACGATCGATGCCAAACACATTATTGTTGGACGAAAATAAATGTCTTTTGCCATTTTATGCCAACGTAAAATTTCACAATGGTTGTATGGTGAGGAGTGGGAGGGTAAACACTTGTCAAATAATAATCTCATCAAGTTTATATTTAGTAATACCAAAAAAATAACGTAAAGTCAAAGTTTAACTTCTATGTTCTGTCGCGAAACGATGCATTGTAGAACAAATCTCGTGATAGTTTATGTTCAGTAAATTACTATTCTCTGAGTAGCGATTTAATACATGGATGATGAGATGCGTTTCCCAAAATACAAAATGACAAAATTTGGCGTAGCCAATTTCACCATTATATTCTATTGTTGATAATGAATTATGTTTGTTGGATTCATCATACTACATTCTCTCTTACAACATGCACCTGAAAGCCATCCCATATTTATGCATCGCGTCTGACTAGAACTTTCAAAAAATATATCTTGATCTCTTACAAAGATCTGCAGAGAATCCCTTCATCTTGTAATGTGTGTAATGATAGTTTAACCTGCAATGTTTAGTCTTCAAAGTGGTACTTAGTTTACACCTGACAGATAAAGTAAAAAATAATAAAGTTAAAATGTTTAATTATTTCTCATAAGTAAGGTTTATTTTAGAGGAAAACCACATTGAGCATTCTGCTGTGTCCACCACGAGAAATCAAACCCCGGATTTTAGTGTTGTAAGTCCGTAAACTAACCGCTAACCCACCGGGAGACCTCATAACTACACTTACTGAAAAAACTTACTTAAGAAACTTCTTATAAGAAAAGATATAATCAAACCTAAAAAAATATTTATCTAGTGTAATATTTCATTTTTTACTTCAAAAGTGAGCCACTTACTGAGATCTATACTTAATAATAAAAAAGAATTAGTATCATAAGTATGGTAGTACTTATAGTAGGAATGGGTCAGATGTGTAATATGTTCAATACAAATTAATATTTCAAACACACTGCAAACAGTGTTGAGTAGTAAACAAATCAACTTCAGAGTCCAGATCACTTGAGAAAGTCGGTAGAGTAAAAAAAAAAAAAATGCCAATCTGATTATCTGACTGACTGATTGACTAACGTTGTTATAAAGGCATAGCTCTCTCCTGCCTTCACCTTATGCAAATCTAAATGCACATGATTGGATTACGCTACCTTGCCTAAAAGCATTTTTCTTAGTTTTACTTATAACCTTGGTAATAACAAGTAGCAGCAATAACCTTAGTGCAAAACTATTAACGAGACATCAGTATACTAGTAGCCATGCTCTGTGAGTTGTCAAGTAACAACCCGCTCTCATATCATGTGTGGGTGTACGATTGCTTATGCGCACTCGCTACGTGATCAGCCTGCGGCTATATCAGCAAGATAAAAAAGTGGACTACATACATTCTCTAGACATGATATAACCTATGAAAGCGAAGTTTTCAGTTATATACATCTGACTGGAGGGTTCTGTGTTAAACAAAGCAATTTTATAATAGCAGTTGGTGCCTAAGACGTGAGTTTCCTTTGTAAGGGCGAAAGCTACCTCTGCCGAAGTCTGACACAGCTTTGCTCGAGTGCTCTGTACTGAAAACAAAAACGATAAATTGTAGAATTTACCTTTGCATATAAGGTTGTACTTGAAACAGTGAGATTTTTAAAATATGCCTTTCAAGGAAACAAAACGAGAGAAAAGAAGAAAATCTTAAGTTGATAACCTTGTAAAGTATTTGTCCCAGAGAAGAAAGCATTACTGCAAATATAGAGATAAGGTTAGTAACAGTAATGGTGAATATACGAAAGAATATAAGCATTAGCCATTAATCCAGCAAAAGAAAAGAAAAAGACTGGCACCATAACTAGATAGAAAAATAAATATAGTAAAGATATCAGCAAAAGCCAGGAAATGTCAAGAGATAGCTGTAAGAAAAGCTATGATAAGGATAGGCCTAGATCCCAGTCAGTCTCGAGACTTAGTACAAAAAAAATAAAAACTACGAGACAAGTGTAAAAAACTTTTAATAAAAATAATTAGAAAATAATAATAGGAGTACCGAAAAAAGTAAGGAAATAAGTTATGAATGGGCGGGATAACATTACAACACTTGGTGGTTTTTGGCACGGTACAAACTCAAAGTGGGTGTGACCATTGTTTCATCCATTCCTACTTCGTGTTTTACTTTGAACTTTGATCCAATTATAGACTTGAACTGGATTTAATCAGTAGCTAATCTTTTCTAAATACTCAACAAATTTAAAAATCTCAAACATCAGCAGTTTGATACTATTCTGTTGGCCCACCTCTTACAAGTCAGGTAGCTATAATGTCTCTCATAAGCAAAGTATGATTATTGGAGCTTCCTGTCTCACTTCCGACATCACACCCCCCCCCCTCACGTAATTCGTTAGGGTCACGTAATTTGATTACATACATGTATCTGCACTTGATTGTTGAAATAAAGCTTACAACAGCGAAATTTATCTATTTGTTTGTTTGAAATTAAGCACAAAGCTACACAGTGAGTTATCTGTGCTCTGCCCACCACGCGTATCGAAACCCGGTTTCTGGTGTTGCAAGTCCGTAGACATACTATTGTGCCACTGGAGGGCTAAAATTTAGATATATACACCTTTAATTTAGTTTGAATAATTACCAAGTTACAAAAAGCACCCGAAGTATGGATGGGCGTAACGATGGCCACACTCACTTTGAGTTTGCACCTTGTCAAAAATCACAAAGTGTTGTAATGTTATCCCACCCATTCCTACCTTGTTTCCTTACCTTTTGGTGCTCCCATTCCTACTTCCTTTTTCTATTTGGAAATTGTTTACACTTGTATGAAATCGAACAAAACGATAAACAAATTAAAGCAAACTTAGAAAACATCAATGAATAAATTTTATAATAGCAATGTCCTACTATAACAGTTCTTCCACTGTGCAACATTCCTGTTTTCTAAGATACTTTAAAAACACAGAGAATGTGATAAAAATATTAGTTTTTAAACTGTACAACATTTCTGGTTTGTATAACTTTCATTAAACATCTATTTTTAGTACGTAAAATGTAGATTTTTATAACGAGCCATTTTTTTTATGTTACAAGTAGTTTTACAAGTTTAATGTAAACCTATGTTGTTGTGTTGTAACTAATAATTCAGAACTGTAACGTCTTAAATTATTTTTGATTATAATTCAAATAGAACTTTTCTTTTTAACAACATTCAGAATTTAGCTGCTGACCTTAAATTTTCTGCAATCTTTCTTTTATATTTTCGTCCAGACCAAGCCGTAATAAGGTTTAACCTTTTATTGACTTTGCTAATTCATTACACGAGAAGAAGGTGCTGTTTACTCGTGTAGTTCTGTGAGAAACAAACATACCTGACAAACTTAAAGTAAGCATACCTGACAATCCTAGAGCTCTACTGCAATGTTTCGATAAAACTAGATGGTAAAACTGCCATTTAATTATATTTGAGTGCAACATAAATTTGTAGACCTAATCGCACATCTGTATAAAATAGAACGAAAAACAACAACAGCTATCAATTCACATGCAGAGTCTCGTGATCTGTCAATTTTCTTAAGCTGATTTTCTTTTCAGTTAGCACAGTTTAACAGATAGAAAACATTAACTTGGTTGTAATTTAAGATCGTTATATATAAAACATCAAAAATCTGTATGTCTGTCTGTTTGTCCGTTATCTAACTACTCCTAGGTCGCTTAGCCAATCTCAACCAAATTTTGTGGGATGAGAGTTTGGGACAAGGTACATGCTAATGGGGCCTTAATTATTGCTGTTATTGAGCATTTATTATCTTTAACGTAAGTTAATGTCAACTACACATCCTTATGCACAACAATTATTAGCTTTTCTATTACACAACATACATAAAGTGTGGGGAAGGGCACACAAACGTCTTATATATCTCAGTGTGTGCGCTAGCGCTCTGTGAAGGACTGTAATGAAATGAAACGCCCGTCACAATTGCAATAATACATAAACTCAGCTGAAGTTTCTACTCTAACAACGACCATAAGGCTTCATATGAAGAGACGTTTCTTGAATTATACCTACTTCCTACATTGACCAGTAACCTTTCAACTTCGGCTCATAAGACTCTTCTTCGGAATTCACCGTCAGGTAATTAATCGCGTGAAACACTGTGGAAGGACATTAAAAGTTTGTTTGTTTGTAATTAAGAACAAAGCTACACCATGAGTTATCTGTGCTCTGCCAACCACGGGTATCGAAACCCGGATTCTAGCGTTGTAAGTCCGTAGACATACCGCTGTGCCACTGGGGGGAGACATTAAGAGATGGGTGTTGAAAACGGGTACGAGAAAGCACACTATTTTGGCCGCTACCTCTTAATACAAAGTCACCCTGACCATTGCACAGTGTATACCATGTTTTATGTATACATGTATTGAGTTCTTAAATCTTATACAAACCTTTTGGTGAGGTAATAATGAATACTGTAATAATGTGTTATATTCTAAATAAATTGTGTGAAAGTTAGGATTTATGTATTATTTATCATAACATTCATCCTCACATTTTTTTAAGTTCATAACCCAAACAAAGGGCGGGTACTTCAGCTTGTCACTGTAAAAAACCTAAAACCTATTCATACATCACTAATCAACACATATTTTCATAGAATGACAGGACTGATCTATATAAGCTTAGTGGGCCCCTGCCTTCCTTCGGTACAATAAATAAACTACCCATAACACATGCCCTACAAGATATGACTTTAATTGAAGCATCTGAATATCTCATTACAAAACTAATTATCATGTGTACAAATATTACATATGAAACATTTTTGCACTCAGCTTCTAGTTATTTCCAAACTATTCATTTTTCATAAAATGCTACTGCCCAGCTCACCCATGAATTTTATCAAGACAAAGGGTTCCTGTACTAAACTGATCAAACTCTAAACAGCAAAACACTAAAATGAAGTAATTAGATGGTGAAACATGCCATGGAATGACTATTAAAATCGTTACAACTCCTGGATTATATTCATCCTCACTGCCGATAGCTTTCTCTCTGACTTAACTTTATGAATACACTGCAATTGAATGAAATAAAGTTTCTTGTACAATATACGTGTGAATTTAGTTTTTTTTTCAATCTGTGAAACATTGAATTGTTTCTTTTGCCTCATCTCAACGGCACTAAACGTGAAAATGAGTTTCAAAATTCAAATATTGAATTAGTTCCATCAACTAGCAAAACATACCAGTAAGACTACTTGCTGCTCTATTTATTTCTAGTTGTTTATATATTTATTGGGGCTTAATGTTGTTGTTTTTTACCATTTTTGGCGTTGTACTGCTGTATTGGAGAAATAGTTTAATCAGCTTTCACACACACACACTCACATCTTAATACTTGTGTTAAACGGCAAAGTCAGAGACATCCAAGGTTCAGAGATAGGGCAACCAGTCAGTAGTTATTCTGAGACAAACAGTTACAACACCACAACAACTGAAATTCCGGAGTCTGTTTGGCGATATATCGCGGCTCAAATCTTAAGCATTGGATCCGTAGCCCGACACGCTAACCATTAAGTCATAATTGACCCATAGAAAACAATAACTTACAAATTTGTAAGCTAGAAAAGCAAGCTTGCCAGAGAGCCCAGTTTCAAACTTAAAAGAAGGTCAGTTTTTTATATATTATTTAGCCCAAAACCTACACAACTGGCTATCTGTGCTCTGTGTAACACAGGTATCGAAAGCCGATTTTTAGAGTTATAAACTCTCAGATTTACCGCTGAGCCACCGGAGGTAAAAGGTCAAAGTAGTCAGAATTCAAAGTATAATAATTAGATAAGAAAGTTTGACAATTTAAAAAATATATATATAATTTGGATATTTTGTTCCATTTAATAGCTTAGAAACTATGAATATATATATATATATATATATATATATATTGTTACTTATCTGTCTTG
>NW_013665844.1:448107-470424 GCF_000517525.1 Limulus polyphemus | reverse complement strand
GAAAAAGAGGGCGTCTAGCAAACACTCGGACATTCGCGGGTTACTCGATAATTCATGATTTTTCGAGAAACTCCAGCGCGCATGCTCCTGGCGTCACGCGACTTCCGCTGTCGTAACAATATATATAATCTAGCCAAATATAAGATGAAAAATACTGGAACACATTATATATATATAGTATTGGAATAAAAACTATAGAAACAGTAAACAAAATGAGTTTAAAATACAACTACTATAGATTGCCCCCATCTATTGTATTTCACAAAGTACATTCACGTATTGTTAACTTACTCTGTGGTTGGCCATCATCCAATCAGACAATGTCACACCAGCATAATGCTTGTAAAAGTAAAGGCAGTTATATTATCCCCAGCAGCAATGTGGTAAAACACTAATGGCTCCCAGGACAGAAATGACACATTGTAAAGGTGAAGAAATCAAAGTTTTAGCTGATGAAGACTAGTCCGTGCGACAGATTGAGGCCAAAGATCATGATTCAACAGGAGATGTATGAGGATTGTAAAGAGTAAACGTGAAACTCGTACTGATGATAATAGTCAAGGTAGCATGCCCAAACTCTTAAAAAGTGATGTTAAGCTACTCAGGGTAAGCTTTATACGTGATACACGACGATTCAGTAGAGGTTTTACCAATGAACTATCTGTAGGTACAAGGTTTAAATGTTACCTCCAGTACATAAAGATACACGTTATTACAGTAGGAAGCAATTTTTGAGTGGTCAGGCCATTGTCACATTGCCATTTGTAGGAAATATTTGAAAATTTTATGCTATGAGACTGAATCATTAGCCTTTTCAACTACAAATACTGCATACACACAACGTAATGTATTGAATTAAAAGAAACAAGTTTTATTACATAAACTGGAGTTATACATGCCATGAAAAAGTAGTCAGGCCATGGCCTGACTGGCCTTACCGCTTCCTACGGCCCTGCATACTAGTACAAAGTGGTTTTAATGAATGCACATTTACTAAAAAAAACACTGATTAGAAAAGATAACCAAACCAAAATGCTGAAATTGTATCGTAATTCACACAGTAGAGTGAGAACAACTGGAGGAGGACGTTCTTTACAGATGAATCTAAATTAAAGTTGATTGTCGATAACCAATGATAGTTTGTTTGATGACAGAAAGTAGAACGGTATTATGGTGAACGTACGTCGACAGTGAAGCATGCTGGGCTACATCTCAGTCAGTGTTCTTGGAGGTCTATGTACAACTGCTGACAGTTAGGTATAAGTACATAATGCAATTTCAACAGGAACGTTGGGCAGGGATTCATTTTAAAACAAAAGGAAGATTGTTTCCAAACATGCAGAAAATGTGGTAAAATGAAACCTGGAATTAAAAAAAGAAGACAATGAAATACTGGCAACCATGGTTCGCGTGCAAAAAGTCCGGATATGAATATTAATAAGACTTTATAGGCTTATATGGAAATTGAGAAAGTCAGTCGGAAACCATTCAACTTGACTAACTCGTGAGGAGTAATACAGTACAGTTGGAACAATATTTCACAATTATAAATTGATAAACTTATGGTGACATAAAAACAATGTGTATTGTTCTGTTTAAAGCAAATACAAAATATTATTTCATTGTACACCTTATTGGCTTTTTTGGGGTATTTTATCTAGTGATATACTGTTCTAATGATAAATTGGCCATTTAGTTACAATTAATATTGCTTGTGATTCCTTAAAGTATATCACCTGTGTATTTTCATAATTATTTCCAATAATGTACATATATATATATACTATGTGAATTAACTATCCAGGTAAAGGTTTATAGTTCTAATTACCATCATTTTGTAATTTTAAAAGATGGAGGTTGGGAGTCATACAAATGTAGAAACATAGGGTGGTTTATTTCTACTACAAAGTTATTATAATACCTGAATTTTATGTCAGTATATTGGAGGAGACTGTTTTCTCACAACTGGCTGCAGGCTGCGAAAGGCAATAGGAGTTGAGACGTTGTGAATGAAAGTACTCAAACTCCTAACCCTTAATTTGATCTTTTGTAATAACTGCCTAGTTCAACATTTGCGTTTGAATCATGTCCGATAGATGGAATATCCCCAATGCTTTTAGATTCTGTGACCACAGACACTTTCCGTTATGAGTTAAAGGATAATGACAAGATCTGACAATGGATACTGTCTTATTTTTTTGTTAGTCTCGTAATACACATGTCGGTTTTAGTTTTAATACTAATTAATACTAACTTTCATCATTGTTATACAGTGCTGATTTTATCGCCTATATTCTTTTGGTGTAATTTATAATATTAGTATTACAAATATATATATTTATATTCTTCACTAATTCTTTACTTAGGTAAAATTGCAGAGATAGTCAATTGACTCGCATATGTACATTATCTACTGACTTGATTTGAGAAGGATCGCTAATAAAGACAACAACACATTTTCCTAAATGTAAAATGTCCGTTGGCTTAATACATACAGAAAGCTTATTTCTGAAGACACATGATATTGTTCAAATTACTATGCGATATTAGTGACTTGGATGCAGGAACTCAATTCTCAAGATATATATTAAACATTTTGTAAAGTAAACACTAGCGAGTGGCTTGAGAACATGAAGCTGGCTTCTGGAGAAACTGGACTTAAACTGGACTTATAGAAAGCAAAAGAAAAACATCTGCTGAATTGACCACAAGAATATCACTTCTAAAGAAAACGTAGCCTATTCCTTTACGGTAGGAGTGACACACACATCTAATGCACTTTGCCATTTTTTTTAGGGGAGGAGACAAAAGAAAGTTGATAGGTGCTATATACAACTAAGCTATCAAATTCTTAGTTTTATAGATGGATAGCCTTCCACCCCTTAAGAGCTTATAACATTAAATTTCGAAATTTATTCTCTACATAGCATCAGTGTAGGTACTCCAGTATACATCTTCGCATTTAACAAAAAAAAACAAAAAAACAACAACAACAGAAGTTTATTTTCTTACAAAGTAACGACTCTGATTATTAGGTTTAGTATAATATACCAGATTCATGGTACAACGTTATCCATTGTTAGATTCAGTATAATATAACAGATACATGGTACAATATTATCCATTATTAGATTCAGTATTATGTACCAAATTCATGGTATAACATTATCCAGCCAAGGGCATCAGCGTTCAAAATCTGTCAACATTTGTTTATTTATTGTATGTATAGCAACACTGAATCTCTTTTTTTTTTTGTCCAAACAGATATACTGTCAAATACATTTCCTGCCTTCACAATCAGTTTCTCAGAGAACTAATACAATTTCAAAGAATTAATTGTCTATCTATAAGTGAACCCGTTTTTTTTCGTAATTTTGTCTCTTTTTTTCTCTCTCTCTGGCGAGGGTTGGACCTATGGTAGTACAGCAGATTTCGAAGGTGGCGATCCGAGCTTGAATCCTTACGACACTATAAATTATTCCCTACTTTTTAAGCTGTGGGTGCGTTATATTGATGACAACCACGTGCTACCTTCCCTATCTTCTGTAGTTCAAAATTAGGGACAGTAGCTTTGCCATAAATACAGACTTGTGCAAAAGATTTTGCGTAAAACTACGCAATAGATAAGTAATTTTGAACTGATAGACAGAGAAAAGGCATACACTCAGCAGCACTCACCGTCGACTCTTGGGTTAATCTTACCTGACTGAAAAGTTTTATTTGACCTTCTATCTTATAGTGCACCCATGGTCCTAAAATGTGCAGTGCTTTTTTTTTCAGAAATTGAACAAAAACCATGAACCCTCGGATTCATATTTCGGGGAGATAATCACTAGAGCATGCTCGACCATATTTGTACGAAATCAGTTGTGATACTACATTGAAGTACTTCCCAAAAATATTAAACAATTTACATTATTATTTTGTTATTTAACATGTGCGCATACAAACTTATTTCGAAGACCAGTGTATAATGTAACAGATTTTTTCCATATTCAATCTAACCAAATTAAGAAATTAATGCTGTTGTTATTTGGTTTATTAAAGACATTTCTCAGTTTGTTCATGAATCTTCAAGAAGTTATTTGTTAGAGTCAGAAATGGTATGATATTTACCCTATACATTCCACCGTAGCTCAGCGGCACGTATGAGAGCTTATAACGCTAAAAAATTGGGTTTCGGTACCTACGGTAGGTAAAGCACAGATAACCTATTGTGTCGATTTGTGCCTAATAACAAATAAACAAACTTGCATAGCACAAAACAATAAAAATGGTAAGTAAAACTGGTAATTTTATAATTATGACACGGCAATTTCACTGGTTTAATATAATGTCAATCCCCCCCCCCCAGTTCAATATATGCAATAACTCAGGCATTTAGTTGTCCTGACTAGTAGCCTGTACGTTCACTTAAATATAATTATTAGTTAATTAATTACTCTTAAGTACTAGATACTAATTTCTGACCAGTTTTTGCCCTACGCTTTGGCTGTTACTCTGCTGCCGTCTTGAGGAAGGACTTGTTATGTGTTAGTCGTGGACGATATTTGATCATTGGTCTACTGGATAGAGAAGCTTTTTTTATCCACTCCTATGGGGTTTTCTCCATTAAGAGTAATTTATATTACTTTAATGACTTCCCTGAAGACGACAGCAGATTAGGAACCAAAACGTAGAATAAAACTAACCTGTAATTTAATTATTTGCTAATAATTAAGACAGTATAGTAAATAATTAATATTAAGACTTGGATAATCGTGTAGGCTAATAACCATGACCATAACGATTGATATTCGATCGGCACAGTCTTACCGTGACTATTTACAGGCATTTAGTGATTAGTCATGTGATCTGAACTGCAAATGGGTGGCCATTCAGCCTCTGCTATATAAGGAGATTTCGCATAATCCTGTCCCACTTGTTAGTTTTAAGTAAATCACAGATTTTAAAGTGCTCCACATTATTCGTGAACAACGGCATAATCCTGTCCCACTTGTTAGTTTTAAGTAAATCACAGATTTTAAAGTGCTCCACATTATTCGTGAACAACGGCATAATCCTGTCCCACTTGTTATTTTTAAGTAAATCACAGATTTTAAAGTGCTCCACATTATTCGTGAACAACGGCTTGACTTCAAAGAAAACACGTGCATGTTTCACCCACGTAGAAAGCCAAGACAACTAGAAACCGGTTATTCATAATAGGCTGTTACAAATTAGCTACAACTGTCTCAAATGGCATTAGTAGGATGTGGAACTGCTTTCAACTCAACAGTTCCTCGGATATTTGTACAAGATAGATCATCATCTACATCAGAAGTAGACAAATCATGTGTGAAAAACCTAATCTTTTATTTTAAAAGAACGGAGATATTTTATTACCTGATAAACGTACCTAATTTCACCTTACAAACGTATTACAATTTTTCCTGCTTAGCTGTAAAATAGATATTAGAGCATCTTGGAGCATCTTGCATAATTAGCATGTTTATAGTGCTAAGAAGAAACCGTCATTATACAGGCTATTGCCTAAAGTGTGACTTTTGATTTAATAAATGCTTTTGTTTTAATATGGAGAAAGTATGCCTGAAAGGTTAATCTAATTATTTTTATTTTTGCTCCACAGTCGTATGTGTATTTCATTTTATTATTAAAATTAATTTCCGTATGTAACGTATTGTTTGTGACTTTAAAAATATAAAACTGATTCGAAGCTATTCTTTTCAAACTAAGCTATTAGATGCTTAAAATATTGGACAATTAGAAATAGTTCACCAGGAAAATAAACATTGACTAATATGTATTCACGAAACGTTTATAGATTTTGTAAATCTAATTAGCTTTATTTTAATTATTCATACTATAAATTTCTTTGTAAAGATAAATTTACAGTTGATGTCTAGAATTATCTTAAACGTTTAACTCCAGTTTTCATTACATTTTAAACCAGATTGTATCAATTAACAGAGCTGGAATTGACTCTTTTAGATTCTTCCTCTTACAAAAAGACAGCAAACTTTAATGTTTCGAACACTAAACTCTTTGAGAGAGGAAGTTGCTTGGTTGTAACACATTTTGTTCACGGACCATTTATGGTTGGATGCAGTAAATTATTTAATGAGTTAAGTAAGAAATTTTCATCGTAAACATTATTTCAAGTCTAAAATATTTCAACTGCATAAAATCTGTGTTTACTTAAAGTGTTTCTTAATATACAAATGTCCTCACAACTACTAACGTAATCTAGATATTTTTCCTGAATTTCATTCATAAATAACAGTCATTAACTCTAGCTGCGCCTGTGACCTGAGCACAACAATAAATAAAAGATTCGTATCTTAAAACAGTGAGTTGTCCTTCACGGATTCTAAATAAAGATAAAAACTTCTTTGATAGGGTTAAAGTAGAAGTAATTATTTAAATAAATTAGTTTTTCGTCTGTGTTTGTTAATGTTTTGTAATGTTATTTCCTTAACATCCAGGATTAAAGTAACGTAATGAATGGTATGGTATGATAGTCAGCAAACTGGAAAATGAGTTTCAAAATACTTTAAAGCTGGACAGTACATTTTGTTCTGTTTTCGAATGAATACTGTATATAAAATTTATTTTTGATATTTTTTAACAATGGTTTGGACGTTAAGGTTATTTTATTTTCTTGGCTTTAGATATTTTATGATTTAGAATATATTTAAAAACATTACTAATATGAAAAAAAATTAATGATTTTTTTACAATATCACTTTGTTCACACATTCGAAAAATAGCTCTGTTAGGACTGCTTTAGGGCTATTATTAGCATTTTGTACACTTCAATAATTTTCTGATTTATTTTTCTGTTTGTTTGCTTAAGCTCAAACCATACATTGAGCTATCTGAGTTGAGTTCACCACGGGGAATCGAGCCCCGGATTTTAGCGATGGAAATTCGTAAACGACTGGTCTACTCGATTACTTATTTTTAAGTAAGGTTGAAAGAGAAATCTTGTAGGTGAGACTTTCTTAGATCAACTTCTATCTCTCTGTCCAATCGTTTGGAAAACCACATTGAAATGTAGTTGTTACTGCTACAACAAGGTCCAAGTTACGTGCCACAAGACAAACAATGATTAACCAATTGTTTAAAGATAACTACCTAAGTTATAGCACAAACTTATTGCTGCTCGTACAATTTACATTTTACTGTTGTCCGCTATATACTGCGAAAGGATGCATGCTGAGCCATAAGTGTCTTAGTCATACGCATAACGCTGTAATAGAACTGTGAATCTGAGAGTTCCTGGTTCAAGATTCTTTGCCACAAAAACGTGTTTCATGTAGATGCGTTACGAGAGAAACATTTTACTATTCAGTTAGATTAGAGTAGCCTAAGAGTTAACAGTGGATGCTGTTATCTAGCTGCCTTCTCTCCAGTCTATGAGCTCAGAATTAAGGACGGCTTTGTGCGAAAATTCTTAATTTAATCCAGCTGTACCCTAGTTCCTCCCTGATACGAGAAACATTTTCTGAAAAATATAGCAGATTACAGTTTTATTTTTTTAGATATTTTAATTCATGAGTACCAGTCATCATTGCAAACAATGAAAAATGGATAAAAACTTACAGGAGAAAAGAAAAACTATTTTAAAATGTTTTATAACATTTGACTTGTAATTTTAGGTTCACTTGTTTATGTTCAATCCCAACCGAAACTTTTCTAATCAACTCAGGTAAGCATCAAAGTTGTAAAAAAAAAGAAACCTGTCATGAAATCATTATTGTAAAAAAACCTACGCTGAGAGAGAGGTATCGCGCCGTTGTGTGACCTTCAGTATCTGTGATGAAACACGTTCATGTCTCATGGTGATTTATGGTTTCTGGTGAACAAAAATGATGAATCATGTACTTCCCTGAACTCCTGCTTGAAGTTCAGAAACACCTACTAAGATGTATGTATGCGAATTCACTTAAAGCGAAAATTGCTTTTACTTAACACGTTATTTTGCTTCTCGTTTCCTTTTGTTTAATTGAAAAAAAATATCTTTGTGTTTCTCATAGTATAAGATATGATTTATTGATATTAATAATAAGCTCCAAAGAATATTAAACATTTTAAGAGATACTTCAATGATCGTTCGTCCCACGAGAAAATTGTAAACATATTAAGAAACAGAAAACAGGTTTAATCGTTAATAGGTATAAGTCAAGCGATAACCCTCACTAGTAAAGTACACTAAATTCTGATATTTCTAGCAAAGGACATTTATAATGGAATATATGCATTTAAAGGTACAAACAATTCAATATCCTGCAGGAGGCACGTTCTCGCCACGTCCCTGATTTCCATAGTTATTTGGGTCCACAAAATAAAATCTGTAAAAACTAAATATGTTTGTTGCGGAATGTCTAGTGACACCATCAGTGTGATATGTTTTATATGTTTATTACTGGAACTTGGCGAAACATGTTCGATGATGTTGTGTTTTTGTTGTTGTTGTTGTTTTCCAGGAAACTGTGAACGCTAAGTTTCATGGTTGAAATAAAAGATAACCCATTCGGCTGTCGCTACACAAGAAAACTGGCGACTACCATTTATTTGTGTTGCACCTGTTATTTCTCATGATAAATATAACTTGAAGGTTTTAAGAATGCAAACTTAAACTCACCATCTTGTTCTAGACATTTTTGATTTTATTTTAGGAGGAAGGACAAATATATCTTTTACGAATATTATCTAATTCGAATATTTTTATCTTAATGTTCATCGACATGTCGATTACCATATTTACATTTTGTAGATAAAGACTGAATGTAATAGCCATTTGGCAGTGACATTTGGAGTTTACTTCAGAAATTTTGTTCCAAAACTGAAGAGCTCAAAGAATAAGAACAGACTTCGAAAACAAAAAAAAAAGTCTAAACAAGAAAATAAAATTCTACATTTGCGTCTACAGGTATCTTATTCCAGTTATTTGTATCCCGAAACGTATTATGAAATTTGATCAATATCATTATAAAATTGCATCATGTGTGTACTTCCATTCTACAATAACCTTAACGTTTTTCAGCACCATTACTTAAACAAACTTTTGACTATACCCAAAGATGGGATGGTACAATATGTATCAAAATAAGTTAATGCAATAAATAGTTAATGTTGTGCTATTATTAGTGTTTATCTCTTATACCTTAAAATTACTATGTTTAACACTCCTAGAAAAGTGTTATACAAAGTCGCAGACTAAGTAAATTAACATTTAATAATAATAACAGAACACAAGTCGCAAATCCATAGATCATCAACATATATGTTTCTATGTTAGTGCTTGATAAATAAATTTAGAAAATTATAGTTGCACAGCCACAGAGTACCTATATGAGTGATTATCAAAATCGTTACTAAATCAGTCTAGAAAATCAGTTGTATAGCCACAGATCAATTAGAGTTGTATTTAATCGACCTATAAAAGCACAATCGCAACAAGCAGATCAGTTATATTGGTGTTTATCAGTGTATTCAATACACTTAGTAAAGTATAGTTGCAAAATCATAGATCAGTTTTCACTCAGTACAGAAACTGTAAAGTACATATGTGATGGTTACCTAAAACTAAAAGCAAAATGTAATTTGATATGGGTTTCTATTTTGGTTCAGTAACCCTACTTTTTTTTATCAGATTTCGTGACTACCAATAATAAAAGAACTAGTTTCTGATCAATCTTATCGAAAACTGTGGATGATCATTTTTATATGATCCTTAAGTAATAATTAAACGAGGGACCCAAAATGTTTAATTTTCATACACGTACATGTCAAAATTTATACGACACAAGAACTTTTGGAAATATAACAGAAACATCTTCTTCAGATTTTCGACATTTTAGCTATTGTACGAGCTAAGGTATATCTTGACTCACAGAACTCTGTATTCCTTTGTTTTCTTAAATACAATTAGATGAATGCGTTAATATTAAAACGATTTCTAATAGTCAAATCAACAAGTCAAATGGAAACCACAGCTGATATAAAGTCGCTGTAGAACGGCATTTATCAGAACTACCTTTTGTCATTGTTTGGCGTTTAGTAGAGTGTTACCACCAAAAATTGATTACTTTTTGAAAGGGTATGTAGCATACACTCAGATCATAAAGATGTGTTCAGGCAGGTGACTTGGAAAATCTCTTGTACTTAACGGCATTAAAAAAAATGCATCAATTTGGGCCATATTCAGAAAGAGATCTGCAACAAGTCGTACTCCCCCACCCCTCATGATAAGCAAAAAACACCAAGGTCAAGGTCAGTGGTAAAAGCCGTTCACTTAGTCCAGGCAACAGAAAGCAGCTTACTCAAGAAGGATCTTGGTCTTGAAAATCGTCACTATTCACGTGTACATACCTATGAAAGGAAGATCAAATTTATAAACGATACCTAGCCGGAGGAGTACGGAAGTACGTGAAAACAGTTAACGAAGCGTATATATGTACCTTGCTAACTGTAGCAAGCATCATGCCATAAAATATTTCTATAAATAGTACACGACATTTTGCGAAACGTTTTTGAAGGCATACATGATCACCGCTGAATATTACGCCACGAACAAGTTAGGATACAAAGGTCAAAGTGAACTCTGCTTACTATCATCCTAGTGACCTGGACTCTTTATACCACACAGACAATCTGGCTTTGTATGGAGGCCAGCGGAGTGTGAGTTCACCAATATAAGGCCTCTAGTTCAATCGTCGCATGGCTAACCTTTATATTACGCAATGTAAAGTGAAATCGTGATAATTTGTATAAAACTATTACCAGTAGCAATTCTGAATAGATGTGAATAATGTCAATTCTAGCCAAATAGTATCTTTGCTCGGACCCGCATTCAAGTTCAAGGTATGTCAATATTTTCCAGTAGGCCATGTCACCGACAGCAGGAACCTAGTCTCGTAACTGAAGAAAGGAAAAATCTAACTTTTGTTTGTATCTTTTTCTGTGTATGTTCAGCACGCCAAACGTCATGCAAAAGTAATTACTGTTTAATCTAACGTACTGAACTCGTTCAGAAGTAGACAGGTACCTTCACCCTTATCATGAGTGACAGCCTAATAGTAGGATCAGTAGGAATCTCTTATAAAAGGGTTATGGCTTCATTTAAATTCATACTACAATAAATATACTAGCTTTAATCTTAGTGATCGCAAACCCTGTGTAACATATAAATTACTTTTTTTTCTTTTTTTTACAAAAAGCAATTCAATCAATAATTCTCACTTTTACATAACATAAACTTACACTAAAAAGTTGACACATTCGTCTATATTTTTGATAATCACTATTGCCAACATTAGTGGAACCTACTACTGGAGCCGTTGCCACTACTTTTCCATGTGCACAGCTGCAGATAATTTATGAAGGCGAGCAGCTGTTTGTTACATATAGCTAGCAGGAGTCATGAATAACAAATGAGACGGAGTCACAGATCTTCAAAGAGGAATTGCTTCAATTTGTAGCACGAAGCAATTCTGCCTACCTACGTATTACCGAACCAAATGTAGGTGGTGGGCTGAAGAAATGTAATATCATAAATGGAACGTAAATATTTAAACACGTTAGAGAACGAAATCATACATTTGACATTAAATTTATCTCGCAGACCTTTGACGAAGATTCATCAGATGCAGTTCATAAGCTACTTACAACAGCCATAAACGCAAGAATAATAGAAAAAATATTAATCTACCTCAGATGAGTAAGACTACACTTTACACCAACCTGGCGAATGCTTAGGATAAGACAGTGTTACTTCATCCATGAAAAATGGACTTCATCTATTTATAATGATCTGGGAAGTCATGCATACACTGATGGTATTGTGTAGAGAGGGACAACCTATTTCAGCATAATAACATACCATGCATACACTGCATACACTGCATACCATGCATACACTGATGGTATTGTGTAGAGAGGGACAACCTATTTCAGCATAATAACATACCATGCATACACTGATGGTATTGTGTAGAGAGGGACAACCTATTTCAGCATAATAACATACCATGCTATATCGCATGCTTTTTCCTACAGAGATTTAAAAAATAACACTTAGAATTTATCCGGCCAATCCAAAGGCTTCACATAAATCCATTAAATCCACGCTAGACTGAAAAATATTATTATGCTTGAAGTTGCTTTGTTGGAGAGGTGGCGGTCTATTCCAATAAATACATAGTAATGGCGGGTAGCAACTGTTAATAAAATAGTCCAGACCGCAATTAAAACAAATGTGGACTACTTTATATTAAAATAAACGCAAAAGGGAGAACACGATATTACTTCACAAAGTGTGCACTAACAATATGCTTGGAAATATTGACATCATAATAAGAGAATGTGGTGAAAAATCAGTATTTCAAATGATTTTCTCAAAATGTAAGTGACATAATTTGTTTTGTTACAATATATTACAGAACTCAGTTGCTAACCCTAGTTATTTAGTTTCATATTAAAGGCTTTTCAAAATTTCAGTTATTGCTCATGTCTTAGGACAAACATGTGGTTTTAGTATCCTTATCAAGTATCAGTCTTTCTTGAAATATACATTCAACATTGTTCGGTTGTAAATTGGTCAAATATACTTAGAAAATCAATTAAGAAAATTTGGAATCTGCGATATGATGATTATGGTATAACATGACAAAACCACTGTTATAAAATAATATCAATCAATCCATCAGTTAATGTTTATGTAAATCAAGTATCTGGTGATTTAACCCATAATCTGAAATACAAACAACACTGGTAGAGTTGGTTTAAATTTTTATAACTAATAAAACTTCAGTTCAGTGTGGATAATGATCATTATGAAGAATATGGCAACCTGCACTGATGTCGCATTCATAAAAGCAAAGTGTTGACAGTTTCTCTAAAAATGATGTTTCTTTAGTATCTGGAGTCAACTGGTTAGATGCGACCCGTCTTCAAAAAGACTTCCATAGACGAAGAGCTTCAAGTTCAGTGAATACTCTTCTTCAAGAAACGTGTAGGTTACGTTTTGTTGTCTACTAGACTGAATTTAGAGCCAATTGCATTAGTACATAGCATCGCAAAGGGACAAAGTATTTGATCCTAACAATTAATATTAACTCCCAATCAAATCAAGCTATTTGAATTAGAGCGAAACTAAAAATCAGCCAGGTAATGACATTGCTAACATACGTTTTTTTTTTATACGTTCCTGATAATAAATATTAGAATTAATTGTAAATTCAGTTTGGTACTGCCGTTTTCAACGTTACTTTCGGCCGCAATCCCAATACTATCTCACAAGGTTCGGCCAGTTTAGGAGATTTAGGTTAGTCCTAAATACATATATTATGCTAACAATGCAAAACGATCTATTTAATAAAATTAAAAAGTAATAAAATTAAATATGTTAAACATTATAAACAGTATACTTTATATATACTTAAACTTACTTAAGGAACAAACAAACACTAGATATATTAAACATTATAAACAATACTGTTTATGAAAGTAGTAATAAAGAAATAATATACTTTAACTTAGTGAACAAACAAACACTAGCTCTTGGCTTCACCCACTCTCATAGAATTAATTTTTTTATAGGCGTAACATCCGAATAACTGCCTGAATTTCTCAATTATTTCTAAGCATCAAATAATTCCGTCAATGTAGCTTTAATGGAGCGTGGAATTTAAGATAATCTATAACGACATATTTTACGTTTAGACTGTATCAAGTCAAGTAATAAGAATCTAATAAAAGTACAATATAATGTTTATATAGATACAAAATAATAGATTAAAATAATTCCTGAATCGTACCATAAAAATTACAAAATCAAGTCCTCCCAGTCTCCATCTTGGAACCCAATGATGATAAAACGACCACAAAAGTCGCTAAATTAGCCCCCTTTCCTTTAATAATCATAGCTTAAACCTTTTAATAGCTTGTATGCCATCAATATATAATTACATATGCACAGACACACACAAAATTAGTTTCATGCGGATAATTGGGTCAGGCACTGTACCGTTTGCTAGTTTTACATATAATATGTTTAAAATATGTTCATGTGGGATCAGGTCCTATGAGAGTATTAGAGAACACTTATTAGTTCTTGAAACCAAGAACAATTGATAATTATTTCAATAGCCTGGACACAAAAACGCCACATTTAAACGACAATATAATCCCAAAATATTACCCAGTAAACGCTACCCGCCTGCAAGTTCCACTGCTCTCATTCACCAGTAGTCAACTCACCTTACTACAATAAGAACATGTTGTCCTTCTGACTCAGCTATGAGCACAGAAGTTTCCAACACACTCATCGACCTAATTTTCCTGCTGTCTTTGAGAACACACATTAGAATGGATTGTCATATTATACGGAAAATGTACTTACACCTAACAGACTTCTAAACTAAAGCCTAAAGGAAGGAAAACTTTCTATACGACCAGGATTTTCATACAAGTGTAGCGACCTCTAACTTTGAGTTCAAATATATATATTATAAAAATATTTTAATTTCAAATATTCCTGTACTCAGTTTATCAATATATGTGTTTGTGTGTGTGCAAGTTTTTAGCCTCTAGGATATCACAGTGCATCTAAGCTTGTTGCCTAACGTTTTACTATATATTTGATTTTATATGATGAATAAACATAAAAAAGTGCGTGATTAAACTTAAGTATAAAGTAAATTATACTAATGGTAGATAAACTCAGCAGTAAATTTAATCAACAACAGTTTCATTTAAAAAAGGTTCATTGTTTTGCTCAGTTGAAATATACTTTAGTTGTATGTATTCACCCTTTTCCCAGTTTTAAAGCTTTCATGTAATATCCTGATGTGCTATGAACAAGGGCGCTGATCTTTAGTATAAGATGGGGGTTTAATTTAACTTTTCATTAATAAGATGAACCTATTACGTAAGAGTCATTTAGCTTAAGAATTAGAAGAAAATATCCTGTAATCTTAAAAGAATGTGTACATGTATGGTAAATATTTAATGGTGGATGGGATTTGTCCTATGCCTATGCAGAGACACTTTAACAGATAATATGCGTAAGGTGTGGCCATCAATAAGTAATAAATATTAGGTGTCTCATAAGGAGTTTGAATACCTTTAAGTATTCATGGAATTTTAAAGAAATTACATAATTAATCATATAGTAGAAATTTGATTCAGATTTTCTTGACTTAACAGTTCAACAGTTATAAACCAGACGTCTTGGATTTTGACATGAGACAGTTAAGTAGTTGGCAGTCTCTTTTAGTTTTCCACTTCATTCGAAGAAAGATGCTATTTTGGAAAATTCCTCAATGTTTTTTATAAATCAATCTATTTTGTTCTCGGAAATCTGGTTTAAGATCTAGGGTGAGTTTTAGTCAATCCAATTGTGTGCGTGTTTTGTTAGCATTGTTTGTGTTATAAATACCACACCGACCAGTCCCCAGAATATCAGCAAATCGCTTTAACTTGTATGTGCAACGACTAATTTGAGATCATGATCACATTAAGGATGAGCTAACAAGAAACCAAAAACACAGACTCCATGAATGAAACCCTCATTAAATATCGTGAATACGTAGAAGCGAAATAAAAGTTGTTCGATAAATCTTAGAGAAAAATCTCGGAAAATATCCATTGCTGTATATATCAATTATCGACCGAGAATTTATTGACTGGAGATGAATTCACAACATTTATTGATAAAACTAAATTGCTATTAATTAGAACCAACAGTGGAAACTGGAAGTCAAACTCGTCAAGTCAATTTGTTGAATCTACTAAAATATAATTACTGGCCTTTACCTGGTTGGCTCACCATCTTCCTTTATCCATATCCGACTGTTCAATCTTCTTGTTTTTTATTGTCAATAACTAAGGTAAAACATTCAGGAGACAAAACAACAATTTCAATATCTCACTTGTTTTTGGTATTTTAACCTGAATTGCACCTTATGGAACACATCGTCTAAAGAGTTAGATAAGAGTTTAGGCAAGCTCGTCCCTAGTTTAAACTTTTAACCAAAGGTAAACAGCATCCACCATCTACACGGTTACTCTTAACTGAATAGTGGAATTAACTGTTACTACTATAACGTATTCAAAAATGAAAGTGCTGAGCGTGTTCAGTGGCATAACACGGGCTCGAACCGGGTAACTTCAGATTATCAACTTGCCACAGTAAACAAACACTACACTTGGCCTAAAAACTACTTTTTAATGAGCAATATAATTCTTGTATATTTGAAGTATTAGTACTCATCACGACCGTAGGAGGGATTTAATAAATTGCGACAAATAATATGTTCAAAGTACAATGAAGACAAGATGGTGGCATTTATAAATAAACAAAGCAAGTTTTCTCGAGGTGCTTAAAACCGAACCTTAAATCTTTCTTTTATTTCTGTTATTCATGATTTCATTTCACAACCAAGTTGTAAGACGATGACCAGCGTTCTATAGAAAGTACTTTGCTTAGAAACAAGACAGTTCAGAAGTAACCACTATATTAACGGTAATACAGCAAACTAATTCTCGCAAGCTCAGTTAGGCCGGTGATTGAATTTTTGATACTTTTTCAACAGGTTACAAGGTAAATCACGTATCAGTTACGTCATTCTTAACTAAGAAACAAATGCGGGTAAAACAATCTAACCGTCGTCAAGGGTAGTGTTCAAGGTAAATCACGTATCAGTTACGTCATTCTTAACTAAGAAACAAATGCGGGTGAAACAATTTAACCGTCGTCAAGGGTAGTGTTCAAGGTAAATCACGTATCAGTTACGTCATTCTTAACTAAGAAACAAATGCGGGTGAAACAATTTAACCATCGTCAAGGGTAGTGTTGCAGCGTGTAAAGCTGAATATATAACAATTATCCTTTAGTACTTAATAAAAATACATATACTCAATATCAAATATATTTCACGTGTGTATACAGGATGAATAAAAAACCTGGGACGGCACACTATTATACCTTTTTTTTGTATGTTTTTTTAGATTGAGTAAGTTGTAAGATGATTTAACAGTTCTCATAAAATCCTGCATCTATCTTAATGTCTACATTCGTTTGTTAGTTTTATCTGCTAGTGTGTCTAATATTTCACGTTAAGAAATAAACGACCTATTTCATTACAAAATAAATTCATTAGATCAGGTAAGTTTACAAGAGTGTCGCGTTTCTGGTGCTGTATGCCCGATTTTCAAAGAAACATTTGCTACGCATTGGAAAATACCTAACTCACAGAGGTGAGTTGAGCCACATCCGACTAGAAGCCACTGAACAAGATTTCTTTTCGCTTTGCTTTCCTCCTGACAGTAGGCTAAAGTTTAGCTCGTGGTGCCTCCAAGTGTAACTTAAGATAAGATTCCACGTGGTTCAAACAAAATGTGAATAATTTGGCAATAATGAAATAAGTGGGATTTGGAGTGACTCTTGATAGTCCATCAGACTATTGAGTGAAACTCTTTAGTGTTTTCTTTAACAAAAGAACGAATTCTAACATTCTATCTTAGTTTGTCTAACAGTTGTCTTGTACACCACTATGTTAGAAGATGTCTGAAAAGAGTTATATCCGCTATTAGGTAAATTTAGTAAAATCCACATTTTCAAAGACGGAGATAAGCTCCATTAAAAAAAATACAGTCGAGGTAAAAAAGTCGATCAACGTTATACTCCCTGCGGAACTAACCATTAAAGTATATTCCACATCATTTACTATAATGGTCTTAATGGTTTAAATCACTTACGATTCCAATATGTTTCACATATATGACTATTATATTACAAATTCAAATTGAAAAAGAGCGTATTTGAGAAACACAGACAAACTCATTTTGTAATAAATTAGCTGTGATTACCATTTAAGGAAGTATAAGGAACAATGTTAGATAATGTCCTTTCTTTTGATATTAGCCCCCCAGTGGAGCAGCGGTATGTCTACGGAGTTACAACGGTTTCGATACTCGTGGCGGGCAAAGCACAGATAACACATTGTGTAGCTTTGTGCTTAATTACAAACAATCAATTATTTTGTTATTAATTCCCTAATAATCTCATTAGATGTTAATTACATATTCTGCTTTGTGGAATGTAATATTTGATTCATTTAACTGATTAAGTATCTATTTAAAGGGGTTTTTCATCCCTCTTCTCGGGAAAGAACTTTAAAAGCATATCCAATGTACACCGTCGGATAGTTTCCACTTACCACAGAGAAAAATACGATAATCGAGCCATCCAACTCGGGGTGATGGATGCTAACACACGCACGCGGACACATAGATATATACGCACATAATGGATCATCTTTATAGTAAGATATATGATATTTGGAAAAATGAGAGAACCCAACTAGAGAAAGGTGGGCAGAACTTTGTTTCTTTATGCAATCACATATCAGTTATTTATTTTTAAAGGTGTAACTCTCCATGTGTATGTATGACTTATTCATAGAACACCAGAATGTTTGTTTATTAGCCCCAGACTTTCAGAGATAAAAGCATAAATTAAGGTTATTCAAACAAAAAAACAGTAAAATATATTAGGCCCAAAAGAAAAGTAAATTTCGTTTTGCAAGATATCATTTTTTTGTACAATTTCCAACTAATTTAGCGTCGTATAATCCAGAAATATTTTTGATTGTATCCAGACATCATATGTTTCCAAATTAACAATCTTTTAAAAAAGGTATAGCGAGAAAAAGTTTGGCAGTTAGTGTGTTTTTTCCCTACTATTAGTTTCCATGACTCGTAAAGTTTTATGAGACGAGTAACAAACAAAGTACATTGCAACCAACATATTTATACATGAAATCGAATTACCATTACCGTCAGTAAATATTTAATGAATCATCAACTATAAATTTTACCTTATATGTCTTGTATCGAATGTTGAATTTTTAAAAGTTTCATTTGTAATAGAAACTTATGACGAGCTAGGAAAAATATTATAGTCACGACAGTTAATAGAAAAAGTTAACTCAAGAAATGTTCATCATGGCAAAGTTGGATGCCATATAATCCAAGAAGAAATAAAATGTTTTAATTTGTGTAGAACTTTGAATTAATTACGATTTTTTCACGTCTCTAACTTGATTTTGCTATAATATAAGGTTTATATTTTGATAATATGTAAATTTTCAAATTAAGTTATATGCTGAAATTTATGTTTTTTCGAACCAATACTTCAGGTTTAATTTCAAATTATTACAGAGTTTTGTTTCACTAAATCTCTAAAGACGTACCTTTAAAATATACGTATATTCCATATATAATAAAGTTTTAACAGAAAATATCAACTAATGCGAACCCCTATAAATGTTTTATGCACTTTTTTTAAAGTACAATATGAATAGAGAAAGAAGAGTTATATAAGGCTCGGGAGATATTTGAAAAACATTTTTTTGTAAAGAGAGAGAGGCTGTTTGTAAATTAAGCACAAAGCTACACAATGGGCTATCTGTGCTTTGCCCACCACGGGAATTGAAACCCGTATTCTAGCGTTGTAAGTCCGCAGACATACCGCTGTACTACCAGGGGGGGGGGGGCTTTTTGTAGAGAAAGAAGAATTATATAAGGCTCGGGAGATATTTGAAAAACATTTTTTGCCCTTTATCAGTTCATTTATAACTGAACATTATAATAATAATAAGTGCACTGAAACCGGAATGCGTCTTCCTTAATTTCAAATGAAGTGTAAGAAGAAACACCAAAAACCTTTTACTTTCATGTTAATATCTCCGGTTCTCAAAATAAAGTTTTCTTTCGTAACAACCGTAGAAATGGGTTGTCGAAAGATGCAACTGTCACCCTAAAGAGGATAATTCATTCCTTTTACTGTTTGATAAAACCATCAGTATGATTTACACATAAATTCACAGATCAATAAAACCTTTATTCTCAAGTCACTTAATAATTAATCTTACTTCAGCGTTTGATTATATCAAATTATTGGGTTTTAATACTTTAATGGCACTTTCTAAATCTGTCATACACCATTACGATAATTCCACTGATATTTAACAGGTTTATCAAATTGGACACTTTTTTTATGCCACCATAACATTTTCTAGTCATTTGCTTCCTGATCAATAGAACTGTTTTAAGTTGTAAGTTAATGATTATGGTGTCCAAGGTTTTACTGTAATCGTGGTAAACAAAAAGGCAAAAACGTTTGGAAATGCAATAAATGTTCTTCTTATAGAATTCCACAGACGTTGGGAAATAACCACACTTCAGATGCCTTGCTTCTACCCACCCAGCTTGTATGCTACCAACTGTAGGTTTCTTCTACCCACACAGGCTGTATGCTACCAACTGTAGGTTTCTTCTACCCTCCCCCTCTCCCACGTTGTAAGGTACCACTGTAGGTTTCTTCTACCCACCCAGCTTGTATGCTACCAACTGTAGGTTTCTTCTACCCACCCAGGTTGTATGCTACTAACTGTAGGTTTCTTCTACCCACCCACCCTCTCCCACGTTGTAAGGTACCACTGTAGGTTTCTTCTACCCACCCAGCTTGTATGCTACCAACTGTAGGTTTCTTCTACCCACCCAGCTTGTATGCTACTAACTGTAGGTTTCTTCTACCCACCCAGGTTGTATGCTTCCAACTGTAGGTAAAAGAGCTATGTTGTTTCAACTTTGATATTTACACACTCTTTATATCCGATAAAAGTATTTCTTCAAAGTCTTACAGCTTTCAGGAACTGAAATGCAAAGTTGCTTTTGCTATTCAAATATATAGAGCGAGTCGGGGATTCTGGAGCGACGTATTTGCACACAAACGACTTTAATCCACAAGCTGTATTTTATGAATGTTCAATATTTTGGCGAAAAAGCTCCATTACGGATATTTTTACATATATTCGATTCCCATTGAGTCTGCATTTGCAAGTGTATCAAAACTTTATGATATGTAAAACTAAAAAGGAGAGTCCGATCGGCGCTTCGAGTTCAAATTCAGCTTTAACACATCGTTTGATGAAACCTAGCATTATAACTTAAAACATTGGATTTTCATAAAACAAATCGTTCGTGGTGACACTTGGCTGTTTGAGAGGCACACTATGAGTCTTTGGAAAAGATTCAGTATTTTGTATGTGATACTAAAGAAACCATATTCAACTAATTAATTTTGCATATGCATTAAATGGATTGAATAATGCAAGTACATATTTGGAAGTGAATTGCAAAATCAGCTCACACGATAAAATTCGCACTAAGCTATTCGAGGGATATCAGCACAAGCCGTTCCTGATTTTGAAGTAATAAACTAGAAGGAAGGCAGCTAGCCAATACTATCCACTGTCAACTTTTGGGCTATAGTGTGATTGCCCGTCACACTATAACGCCCCAACGACTGAAAGGTCAAGTATGTTCAATCCCTCGATCTGTAGTTGGAGAGTCGATTGCTCTAATTACCGGATCATGCCGGTCCTTAACATGAGATATATTTTGCATCTTTAGTTAATTTTTAATGTGTCAACCATTTTCTTAAACAGGTTGAAACTAATGAAGATAAAAGTTACCTTTACAGAATTCGTTAACTTTTAAGGTCAAACAAGTAGTGTTCATTTCACGTTAGATACTAGATTGACAACAGGATACTGTATTTATATTAGTTTTGAAAGACTATTTATATTCTATGTATTCGTATTTTGTGCTCCACCCAATTAAAATGTCTGAAACCAGTCCTCACCACCAAAGACTGTAATTGAAAATCTGTAAAATACTTAATAAGAATTTTTTTTTCCAGAATATGATGTAGTATGTTACTAATCGGTCACATCTTCCTCTTTTCATATAACGAAAGTCCATGTGTTATGTATAAAACGAATATACAATGTGACTAACGACACAACTCACTTTAGATAAATTTCCTTCATATTTTTGTTCTTAACTCGTGCTCTCTGTAAAACAAGTTCTGGCGCTACGAGTCTATTACTTGATTCTTACAATGGTTTGCAGAAACACTTGTCACTATAAGAATAATGTCTAGGTACTGAAAATGTTGGTGTCTTTTCAATGACACATTATGTGAACTTAAAAAAAATAATAATTATTATATACTGTTTTTATCAAACATTTACATTCTTCATGTTATAACAAACTGGCAAACAACGATTGATAAGCATAATCAAGTTGTATATTTTTTGAGGGGCACATGTTTCGACAGAACATTGGCGTGTATTCTTCAGGTATTAACATGTCGCGGGTCCCCCCAAAATAAACCGCTTCATTATGCTAGTCCCCCATTCTCACAGTGGTAATTCTGCGGTTTTCGATACCCGTGGTGGA